>NW_022196897.1:106080837-106085282 GCF_008632895.1 Mastomys coucha
CCAGGCTGGCCTCGACCTCAGAAATCCGCCTGCCTCTGCCTCCCAAGTGCTGGGATTAAAGGCTTGTGCCACCAATGCCCGGCTGTTAGAGGATTCTTTTTAAGATTCCCCAGGGGATCTCAAAAGAGAGTCAGGGTGGACAGCTACTGAGCACAGACTTAGATCATAAGTTATGAATGGGGTGATGGGGAAATTGGCTAACTCGATATCCACAAAATCCATGGTTTTCAACCTTACCACTGTTTTCTTCATTGGGCTAGGTTTAAAAGAATAAGATTATTGAAAGGATAAAAAAGTTCTGCACAAAACTGCCAATAGTTGCCACCTGTTCACAGGTGTTTTAAGGAAGCTGCCATGTACTTATGGCCTGGTCTCTATCACTAGATAATTAATGACTATATTTAATTTATAGCTTACATGGTAATTCATTGTATATGATATAAACAAGCTAAAAAAGGGGAGTGGGGATGAGCCATAACATAATTAGAAAAAGTTTATCTGTATGTATATTATCAAATATGACAAGATTAATCATAAATTAAAAAAATAAATGTGCTTTCATCTTAAAAATAATTTTGATGTCTCAGTGAAATCTGTATTTGTAAAAGAATGGATAAAACATCAAATGTAACACCTTGTACATCAAAACTTTTATTATTTTGAACAGAAAACATGAATTTAAGTAAGAAAAAACCCATGAAATTATAAGCTTGATGACTTTAAAATAATTTTACTGAACACTTACCAGAACATGAAATAGATCTACAGATAGAAGGCATGGTGTATTTTCTGATTGTAGGTTAGGAAGAACAACTAAAACAAAAGTTAATACAATTCAATCAGTAAAGCAATGATGTACTTGAATAAAATGAAAACTGGAAACATTAAATAAAAAAAAAATGGGGCTAGAGAACAGAGACGAGTACATCACACTTTCAAGATATGTTGTCATAATAACAAGGAGACATAACAGAATAAAAGGCTACTAGAAAGTCTTATACATAGCTTAAGAGCTGGAAGGTAGATTTAGAAGAAAAACCTGAAATAGATTGCTTAAGAAATAATTGCTAGAAACAAGAGTACATGCTTATCACTTGTGAGGCTCAGGGCCACTCCCGAGCAGCCCCCACCTTCCACTTCTGAAACACTAAGTGACTGACTTGCTTTGTGTACAAGTGACTGAAGCCAGTGCTGAGTGTGCTAAGCCAGAGCTGTGCCCCTGGTCTAGCTCCTGCCCCAGAACAATGGCTTTTATAGAAACATTTCCTCTATCACTTTTCCACCAACATTTCTAAATGTTCTGTAATATATAGTATATGAGCAGATTTAGAATGGTGAGCAGGGAGACCTTACAATGGAAAGGAGGACATAGAAAACCTTCCTGCATACTGCTTATTGGTTAAGAGCAATGGCTGGTTTTCCAGAGAACTTGGGTTCAATGCCCAGTACCCACATGTCAGCTTACAAATGTCTGTAATTTCAGTTCCAGGGAATCTGACACCCTCATACAGACATACATGTAGGCAAATTACCAATGCACATTAATATAGATAAATTAATTAATAATTAAAGAAGAGGAAACAAAATTCATTCAAGAAAAAAAAGAAAACCTTCCTATACAGAATTATATTATATGGATTTTATTGGGAGGCAGTATAGACAGAGTGAATGTGATACATTTTTCATGAAAATATCTCTTACTCTTAAAGAAACTGAAACTTCAGCTGGACCTAACAACCAACTTAATAATATACTTTGGGTTCACTTAGGACTTGGCTTAATATCCTGCCTGTTCATTTAGTCTGCCTTTAAAAGAACAATGTTAACAACCAACCTTACTGGCCTTGGATTTCCCCTGTATTCAGCATTTACAACCAAAGCTAATGTATTATGTAACTTCTATGCCCCTGACCCAGACAGCAATACAATTGTATAAATATATGTGTGTTATGGTAATAATTTGAAAACAGCAAAAAGTTGAAAGTGACCTTATGCAACAAATGTCCACCATAAATGTTGGAAACGGCATGTTGATATTGCTTGATAACAGTATGTTTGCAGTACCAGGTGCTCTGGGGTCATTTGGAATCATTTGGAGGTAAAAATCTCTTGTAAAACTCAGTATTAAAGTATCCCTTAATCATTCTCCATACTGTGTTTTCTGTGCTCTTTATTAGGAACAAGACACAGAGTAAAAGAGACAGACATTAGGTTGGCACAGACAAGTCAGGAAACATAAGTTACAGGCAAATAGAATACACAGGGAGAGAAGTGGAGAATTCAAACATGGGCTCAATTTTGGTTAAATTAATCCCAGGGGAAGTGCTGAATTTCCTTTCTTTGTGTGACAGTGGTACATTTTGGTGCCTCTGAGGGTATCATTAAGAGGGTTTAATTGACAAATACTACCAAGTATTATCTTTTTAATTTGATCACCCTTTAATGAAAACAGGGGAAGAAAAAGACTAACAAGGAAATGAGATCAAGAAGTTAAGGCAACAGGATTTTCATTTTTTTTTGTGTTTGTTGAGTTGGCTTTGCTATGCAGTCCAGGCTGGTCTGGGAACTAAAAATGTTCCAACTTCAACCTCATAAGTGCTAGAACTGCAGGTATGAGACATCATGGCTGGCTAGACATAGTTTTATGTATATATAAAAGCAAGAACACAAGTATAGTTTTACTTATATATATATAAGTGTATGGGTGTGTGCAGAGGTGATAGGGAGACCAGAGGCCAACCTTGGGTGTCCTGAGATGCTGTCCACCTTGTTTTTCTGAAATAGGATGTCTCATCTGGTTCTATGGCTCATCAATCTGGCTAGGCTTGCAGCCCAGCCAGCACCTAAAATCTACTCATCTCTGTCTCATTGGTGCTGGTATTAAATTTGCATACCACTGTACCTGGTTTTTTTGTAGGTGTTGAAGGACAAAATCAGGTCCTCATATTTGCTTGGTAAGTACTCTACTAACTGAGCCACTATCCCAGGCCCAATACAGCTATCATTTAAAAATTTTTTAATTTATTTCAGTATGCGTGTGTGTGTGCTTGTAGGTATGTTCACCTGTGTGCAAAGGCAGAGTCCAGAAAAGGATGTATTATCTCTTCTTCTATCAATCTCTGCCTATTCCTTAGAGACAGTTTCCCTTCCAACCAAGGGCTAACATTTTCTTGGCTCACCTGGACCAGCAAACCCCAGTGATTTTTTTTGTCTCTACTTCTATCCCATCCTCACCCCCAAAGCTGGGGATAGAGGTATTTGTGGCATGCTTGGCTTGTTACTTGGGTACTGGTATGTAAGCTCCACCCTTCAGGACAGTGGAGCAGTCCTAACCATTGGGCCATCTTTCTAGCCCCAACACATCTATTAGTTTTAAAACTAAGGGAGAGAAGTTTCTCCTCAGACTAACTTCTTTCTTTCTTTCTTTCTTTCTTTGTTTCTTTCTTTGTTTCTTTCTTTCTTTCTTTCTTTCTTTCTTTCTTTTTTTCGAGACAGGGTTTCTCTGTGTAGCCCTGGCTGTCCTGGAACTCACTCTGTAGACCAGGCTGGCCTTGAACTCAGAAATCTTCCTGCCTTTGCCTCCCAAGTGCTGGGATTAAAGGCGTGCGCCACCACTGCCTGGCTATCAGACTAATTTCTTAACCTCAATTCCAATATTCTAAATAAGTAGCATAAATATTAAGATCATGATTTTTGGATACAAGGTTCTCATACTGCTATTTGTTTCAGGGAAACAGTTAACTTCTCTACATCTACAGTATTTACAGATTGCTGAGGAGTTTATTAACATAGACTTTTAGAGGACTTACACTAGGTGTGGCATGAAGTGTTCTTTTTATGCTATCTTAAACTAAAAGATCACAGGGCTTTGCCACTAACAGGCTGAGTGCCTGTGGTGGTTTGAATGTGCTTGGCCCATGGGAAATGGCACTAGTAGAAGGTGTGGCCTTGTTGGAAGAAGTGAGCTTCTATGGGGGTAGACATTGAGGTCCTATGCTCAAGGTGCAGAAGAGCGCCTCCTCCTGGCTGTCTACAGAGGTCAGTTTCCTTGTGGCTGCTGCTGGATCAAGATATAGAGCTCTCAGCTCCTTCTCCAGCATTATGTCTGCCTGGACCCTGCCATGCTTCCTGCCATGATGACAATGGACTGAATCTCTGAAACTGTAAGCCAGCCCCAATTAAATGTTTGCCTTTATAAGAATTACCTTGGTCACGGTTTTTCTTCACAGCAATGAAATGCTGACTAAGCCAGTGTCCGTGACAAATCATTTGCAATTTCTAGGTCTAATTTCTTTCTGTTAAAATGTTTCACTGGGCAGTGGTGGTGCATGTCTTTAATCCTAGAACTCAGAAGGCAGAGGCAGGGGAATCTCTGTGAGTCTGAGGCCAGCCTGGTCTACAGAGTGAGTTCCAGGACAGCCAGGACAGAAAAACCCTGTCTCAAA
>NW_022196897.1:106085292-106086758 GCF_008632895.1 Mastomys coucha
AAAAAAAGTTTTTTTTTTTTTTCACCAACACTTCTGATAATACAGCCAGCAGCACTGTCTATATATATATACCTATCTTATTTTCTTTCTAGGATTACAAACTACTGTACTGTCAGGACATTTAAATAATTTCCTAACCCTGTCCTGGGATTTGTTCCTTTCCATGACTGGAATACTCTCTCATCATCACATTTTTCTTACATGCAGTTCTAAAACTTTACTCCCTAGTTACTACAAATATTTATTTTAAAATTTCTTTGAAGAATGGAGTGTGCTTAACCCAAACCTGTAATCTTAGTCCTTGGCAACCCATGACAGGAAGAGGACAGTAAGTTTGAGTTCCAGGCCAACTAGAGCTACAAAGTGAGACCCTGCGACAAGGTAACTTTAGCATGCTTATTCTTCACTTTATCGATTGTTCATTTCCCTCTTTCCCCTTCTGAGGTGTTGGTGATCAAACCTATCCTGATGTATGCTGGCACAGTGAGTTACATCGCCAGTTCTTGCCCCTTACTGGTTTACAATCATGGACATGCCTTATTCCTCACTGTAAGTGAGAGTGATAATTTTCTCAAAGACAGTGATTATTCATTCATTCATTTATTTATGTGTATATACACATGTGTGTGTCACAAATAATTTCTGTGATTGTGTAATATTTGGAATTCTGGGAACTTTTCAGAGGGTATATAAATGCTAGAGGCCCAATAGACAGAGTCAGTGGTCAATGGTTGTTGATCATTCAGGGGTTAGTTGCAATTTGTTAGTAGTCATCCTCAAAGAAGAAACAAAAGGAAAGGAATTAGATCCAAAGATATCTACCTTCTTTCTTTCTTATCTAGTGATGGGGGTGAAACATGGGGATAGAGGATGGGAGAAAAAGAACCCACAAAGTAGCAAAAACTGCTCTAATCAATAATTCAGCCAACCAGAACATTAATGAAAAAATTATTTAAAAATATGATTTTCTTAAAATTTTCATTAAAAGTTCCTCTCAAAATGACCTTAAGTAGAAAAAGTCTCTATTAACCAATAAAAAGGCACAAGTAAACTGACAAGTTTATAAAACCAAAGTCCAATTATCTATGATGTCCAAGACACTAAAAAAACTGAGCCAAAGGATGGAACTAGTGGAACTGTGTAAGTTATAAACAGGCTGACCTATCAACTCTTATATCAAATAAAGAAGACTAAAGACCACAAATAGATGGAAGAGACAAACAGGGCCAGTACATATTAACAAAGGGGACATATTATCAAATTTTCAAGAAGATGCAACAAGTATAAACTGAAGTTTGTTTGTTTGTTTATTTATTTTGGTCTATCAAGACAGGGTATCTCTGTTTAACAGCCCTGGCTGACTTAAATAAAATAAACATATACTTAAGTATAAAATAAATATAAATTATATATATATGTATATATATAATACATATACATATACAAACATATATATATATATACAT
>NW_022196897.1:106086768-106095089 GCF_008632895.1 Mastomys coucha
TATATATATATATATATATGCTTTTAGAGACAGAGTCTCTCTGTGTAGCATTGACTGTCCTGATACTCACTTTGCAAACCAGGCTGGCCTCGAACTCACCAAGAACTGCCTATCTCTGCCTCCCAGGTGCTGGGATTAAAGGTCTGTGCTATCACAGACCCAGTCAAAAGTATACATTTTAAAATAACATTGCAATCATTAAAGGGTAGTTGTGCATCAGCTTATGTGGGTAAGTCTGTTGTAGGCAGTTGGACTCCATCAGTGAGTGTTTACAATCAGCACAGTATGTCGTCTCCTAGATGAAATATACTGCCATAAAAGCAGAAGGAAACACAGGTAAATACTTACATAATAATTAAAAGAAGTCCCTACCTGACAGGAGCCGAACCAGATGTTTCTGTATCAGGACCTGAGGACAGGTAGTCCTCTGTGCGACTGCAAACTGTATTAATGCTTTCAGACCATTATGCTAGGTTGTGAGAGAGGCAAGATAAAATGATAGAAGATGACATTTAGCTCAGGATGATAAGTAACCAATCCTAGTCTACTATCCACTAACGCATTATATACTTTATCGAATACTCACAATATTTTATTTTTTTGAGACGGTCTTTCTAAGTATTCCTGGCTGCCTCGAACTGAGGAATCTTTCTGTGTCCTTCTCCTAAATGCTGGCATTAAAGGTCAGCGCCACCACACCTAGCTACAATATTTTTAGTACATAAAAAATGCTTTATAATTTCACCATACTTTTGAATTTTCCATTAAAAAGAAATGTTAGTTATGATCATTTCAGTTCTCAGCTTTGTTCTGTTTTTCAGATTCAATGTTTTAAAAAAGATTTGTTTATTTTATGTATGTAAGTATACTGTTGCTCTCTTCAGACACACCAGAAGAGGATTCTGGGTTCCTATTGCAGATGGTTGTGAGCTATCATGTGGTTGCTGGGAATTGAACTCAGAACTTCTGGAAGAGCAGTCAGTGCTCTTAATCAATTACTGAGCCTCCAGACTCAACCTTTTAAACATGGGGCTATTAAATACTGTGAAAACAGTATTTCTAGAAATTCTAAAATGATAGTAAGAAGCCATGGAACAACTAAATACAGCTTCCTCTTCCCAGGAGCAGTAAGGGAACTACGGGGACACACACTGGACTGGGAGTTTCTTGTAGCACCTGTCAGGAGACGAGGGAGGAGGGAACTGCCTAGCAAGGCAGTGGGCTGGGAAGCCTCTGCAGGGCCCATTAGTTTTTACAGTGCTACTGAGCACACATTTAAAAAAACCAAACCAAACAACAAAAGGCATAGCTAACTATGTACATTTCATGATTCTTTGGGGATATGGGCAAGAAGGACTAAAGAGACAGGCAATAATTATTACTATTACTATTATACTAATATTGTTATTATTATTAGTGATGAGAATTTAATCAAGGGCTTCATAAATGCTAGACAAGTGCTAAATGCACTTCTTGATTACCTACTAGTTACCAGAGTTGCATATTCTTTTTATGAAAAAAAATTTTTTTCTGTGCATATATAAATAGAAGTCAGAGATAACTTCCACAAGTAGATTCTCTTCTCCCGTATGTATCCTAGAGATTGAACTCAGATCATCAAGCTTAGTATCAAGTGCATTTACCCACTGAGCATTGTGAGACCACTCACTGGGTTGCCTTTTTTTTTTTTTTTTAAATGTACGTATATGTGTGTGCACTTGTATGCACATGTGCTGGTTATTTTGGTCATTTGACACAAGGTAGGGTCACTTGGGAAAAGGAAACCTAAATTGAAAAAACGTCCCCATTAGATTGACCTACAGGTGGTTCCACCCCTGGGCATGTGGTCCTGAGGTGTGTAAGAAAGCAAAATGAGCAAGCCATGGGGAGCATGCCAGTCGGCAGTGCTCCTCCAGCCCACAAAGATCAGCTTCTAGGTTTCCACACTGAGCTCCTGCCCTGACTTCCTTCCTGACGGAGTACAACTCTAGGCTGACACAAACCCTTTCCTCTCCAAACTGCTTTTGGTCATGGTGTTTTATCATAGCAATATAAACCTAACTAACACAGTGTGTGTATGTTGGAGTATATGCAGAGGTCAGCGACAACATGGACCAATTTGTTCTTCTACTGTATACTTTGGAGATCAGACTCAGTTCATCAGGCTTCACAGCATGTGTCTTTGCCCACTGAGCCATCGACCCTGCCCTGAGTGTCTAGTCTTTAACTCCGCATGACTACTTGTCTACAGCAGAATCCATTAATATTCAATGTTATATGATGGTGAAGCATCAGTGAGGGGAAAATAGAAGCTCAGCAATACAGGGGAGGGCAGGAAAGCAGTCAAGTCATGTGAAATTTATGTGAACTACACTTAGCTACTGAAGTTGAGAACATTCTGTAAAGTATATAGCACTAACCGTCATGTTTACTGCAGCTGCAGCTGCAGCATGCTTCCCACACCAAGCTCTGCTGCTCTTTATAGGAGAGGGAGCACAGATGTTTCAGTGACAAATAAGCTAAGGAATCCCCTTTCTAAAATAGTACCCCAGAAACTACTGAAATCTACTGGAATATGCATACCTGTCTATTTTGAAGTGCTCCAAATAGAGGTTTTCCTTCATCTCCCAACAGGTTTTCTTAAAAAAGAAAAACATAATAAATCCAAAAATATTATACAATTTACTGTTTTTGTAGTGGTTTGGTTTGGTCTGTTCTTCACTGGAACCCACGCTGGCCTCAGCCTGAGTAAATACACACTAGTGCATTGTCCTATACACATGTTGCGAGTCTAACAGGTTTGTGAGTGGCTCTTAAAATCTATCCTGAGACTGAAGCAGGAAACTTTTAGAAAAGAAAGTGTACACGTTACTCAGTGAAAATTATGACACAGTGTACTATTCTAGAAAGGGATTTAGTGATGAAAATGTAGCTTTCATAAAAACTGTGACCAAAACAATGTATTGAGGGGAAATCTAAACCCGCTTGGATAAAGATGGTGTGAAAGAGACCCACTATGGTCTATGTGATGGCACGCCCACTTACAAACCACAGGGTTTCTCGCCTACTTTGCCTTTCCCTGGGAAACTTCCAGTATGGCAAAGCACCTGACAGGTCACCACGCAGACTTAGCTCTGCCAGCCTTCCTCTTACAGTAAAATTTGTTTGTTTGTTTGTTTATAACTTTGGTTCTATTTTCTTTTTTTCTCTCAAAGTATAAAACAACTTTCCTGTAAAGTCCTGAGCTGAGACTCTTCATTTGCATTTGTTCTTGATCTAGTGTTGTAAGAGTGCCACTGTTTGACTACAGTGCTTAAGGCTAGCCTTTAAAATACTAGCCAATAGCACAGGGCTACTACAGTAGGTGAAAAAGATATAACTATTAAAAATTCTCAGGCCACACCAATACACCGAAATAGCAGTCCTCAAACACAGCAAACTCTTCCAAATCATCAACAGTGGGGCAGACACATTCTGTTCAATCATCGTGACTTCTGTCTCATTGAACCCTCCCAAGCATCTCTGACTTTATGTGGTAAGGAGGCTTTACCAATTGCCTGGATGGTGAACGCACACGTGCTCCAGGTCATCATGGGTACTCGTGGGTCTAGTTCATCGGGAGGCACTTTCAGGCCGATTCTGTAAATTGTTGTGGCGAAGAGAATGACCATTTCCTTGATACTACTTGAATATTTTACCCTAAAATTAAAGTAAGAAGAAAGTTGTACAGTACTTTAGAAAAAAGGGCTGCTTTCTGAGAAGCCTCATTAGGTCAGAAAGGAACAGAAACTATTAATTCCTTTTGACATTAAGTGCATTAGCTACTTTTGTCACTGCCGTGACCAAATATCTGACAAAAAAACAACTTAAGGAAGGAAGGAAGGGTTTAGGCTCACGATGTCAAGAGATGCAATTCATCATGGGGGGAAGGCATGATAGAGGAAGACGTCATGGCTGTGACAGCAGGAGCGTGAGGCTGCCTGTTCACGTGTGGGTGGCCTCCTTTTCCCCTTGTTCTTCAGTCCAGTCACCCAGCCATGGCATGCTAACATCCACATGTTCCATGCATCCCATGTGCACTCCCTCCCTCAATTAATCCTCTCAAGAAAAACCCTCACTGGAGTGGGAAAGATGGCTCAGAGGTTAAGAGTACTGGATGCTCTACCAGAGGATCAGTTTGAATCCCAGCACTCACATGGAGGCTAACAAACCTCTGTAATTCCAGTTCCAGGGGACCTAATGCCCTCTCTTCAGGCCTCCACAGGCACTAGGTACATAAGTGATACACAGTCAGAAATGAAGACAAAACATTCATACATATAAAATACAAAATAAATCTTTAAAACAATCTAGTTGACTATTAAATTAAACATCAAAATAAGTGAAGTGTCAAACTTGTCAAACTAGGGATTAGAACCTCTATAGATTTATTCATTAAAAAAATAGGGAAAAACAAACTGTGTCCTAAAGGTAGAAAACTCTCTTACAAAATGGCTGGTCCATATACCTGCATAGCTAAGGATGCAGTGATGAGCACAGCTGGAGGGGCCCAGGCCCAAACTAAGGGCAGACTGAAAGAAAAAGGTTGAAGGGAGAAGAGCTCATCTACATGTTTTGGTACTCTGAAAAGGTAGAAAAGTATTTCTGCATTGAAGTGTGTGTGTGTGTGTGTGTATTCATGCTGTGTATATATGCATGACAGGTAACCAAACACTTGGAGTGACAGTTTCTGGTTTCACTTTTAACACGTATTTGAGTAGCAATAAGATAGGTAATATGAAAAAGGATTGTAGAAGAGATATGAGGTAGTCATATGTACAAAATAATAATACCTCAT
Organism: Mastomys coucha; assembly: GCF_008632895.1. Classification (NCBI taxonomy): domain Eukaryota; kingdom Metazoa; phylum Chordata; class Mammalia; order Rodentia; family Muridae; genus Mastomys; species Mastomys coucha. Next base: position 106,091,606 of record NW_022196897.1, read on the forward strand.
CTGGAACATTATATATTTTTCAAAGTACCTTTTATAACTTTGAGATAGATTAGGGCATTTTCAATTGTACATGAAATTCAAAGGGAGGGTAAAGTAACATAAATTTCTTTCAGAAAGTCACAGGCAAACAGAATGTGATATATAGGTGAAGTCTTTATATTCTGAACCTCTTGTAGCTTTGGTTGTTGTTTGTTTGTCAAAGCTCATTATGGAGAGGCAGGGTGTTGGGAATAGCCTTTTCCTAGTCACTTCAGGTGGCTCAGAGAAGAAACAGTCTGCCATGAAGCCGAGCAGTCTGGGTTTATTCCCCGGAGTGTGCTCCAGCTTCTATCAGAGTGCCAGGGAACGTGATCCCTGCCCCCCAAAATACACACACACACACACACACACACACACACACACACACACACACCGGAAACATTTTTCTAAAAGAATCTCAAACCATCTAATTTTACTAAGTAAAACTTTAGGGAGAAAAAATGGACAAAGAGACAGTTTTATAAATGAAGAAAAAAAAAAGATTAGCTCTTATTTTTATTTTTACACACTTTTTTTTTTTTGAGGTAGGGTCTCACTATATAGCCCTGCCTGGCCTGGAACTCACTACACAGACCAGGCTGACCTCAAACCCAGAGATCCACCCACCTCTGCCTCTCAAGTGTGTGCTATGACACTCTACTTCACAAACCCTTCTAACTCTTTAGATACTTACGAAGACTGAACTCCAAAACTCAGGATGGAATGAAACTCAAAAGTAGAATCTCCCATTCCTTGATTAAACAAGACAGGAACTGCTGGAGCTTCTTCTTATAAGTTAAATGAAAAAAGAGATTAAAAATCAGGACTAAGTTTAGTCTAACAAACAACTATCTAGCTGTTTAAATAATCCCTTTAGAAATGTTAGTAAGTAGTAAATAACCTGCCCTAATTTCTCTGCTTAGATAACATGGAGATGACGTTCTTTTTGCATATCAATCTCACAGATATGGGTTTTTCTTTAAAGACATCATACAATGCTGTTCTCTATATTTTGTTTTCTCCTCTAATAGGTAATGAATATTTTGCCTCATCGGTAACTTCATTTATTTCATTTTTAAAAATTTTAAAACCTGCATTTATATTTAAATTAGTGTGTGTGTATGTATGTGAATGTGGCTCATGTGCAGTCCAGAAGACAACTTACAGGACTTTGATCACTCCTGTCACCAAGTGAGGTCCTCAAACTAATTTTTAAGCAGAATGTGGTGACACCTGTGTATAGTCCCAGCCATGAAGAGGATGAAGCAGGAGAAACGCTTAAGCCTAGGAACTGGAGTGCAGCCTAGACAGGACTGCAAGAACCCTTCTTAAACAGACAAAGCCAAACAATACAAACTGGACCTTGCCTTTATTTATTGACTTATAACCTAATAAAGACACTTCTTCAACAAATATCATATACACATGGTAGAGTGTACATGCGCGTGTGTACATGTGTGTATACAGGCTCAGGAGCCCATGTGTGCACGAGGAGCAGAAGACATAAAGTACCTGCCACTACCACTTTCTACCTTATTTTTACAGACAGGACCTCTCACTGAACCTGTGATCAAAGATTTGGCCATCAGACCCTTAGGATCTACCCATCCCTTCCTCCCAGCACCCAGCATTTATGTAAGTTCAAATTTGGATCCTCATGCATGCACAGCAGGCACTTCACTCACTGAATCATGTCCCTAGTCCCTCTTCACCATTTTAGGTGATCTTCAATTTCATTTTTCTAAGCCTACCTCCATGGCAACATTTGTCACTCAGCTGTTATATATATACACATATACATATATATGGATACAGCTTTAATACATTTTTATTAATATTAAGACAGAACATTATATACTATTCTGTTTTCCATTATGATAAATGATTGAACTGAATAAACTGATAGCCAAAGAGTCTTGGACTCAAAATCTCTATTTCCTGATATTTAACAAATCTGTACTTTGAAATCATGTTTTAGCAGAATAATTACTTGTAAAAAAAATTAAAGATTTAGGGGGCAGTAGAGATGGCTCAGTGGTTTAGTGTTGCAGGAATTATTAAAAAATGAATCCACCCGCAAACTCCCTTTCCGGCCCGGTAGGAACAGGAATTCCCACAACAGTTTAGGATACTGACTGCTCTCCCAGAGGACCTAACTCACAACTTTTTAAATTTCAGTTCCAGGGATCCAATATTCTCTTCAAGCCTCTGAAGGCACTAAACTCATAAACTGTTCTGAAGGCACTAAACTCATAAAGTGTTCCACAGACATATATGTAAGCAAAACACTCAGAAACATACAATTAAATTTTTAAAAATTTAAACATTTAGAAACAATTTTCAAATGTCTGGTACAAATAGATTCCCACAAACCTTTGGCATGCTTCATATTATAACCTGATATTCTGGCAAGGACAGTCTGTATCCACCGTGCCAAGGTCAAAAGTTGAGCAAGAGCCTCTGCATTCTCACTACAAAAAAGTGATATTTACAAATGGTCAATTCAGTTGGTACAAAGACAATCTACAGGGGTAAACTTGTTGGTTCTTTCCTTGGATATATTAGATATTAATGTATATATTAAAAACGAGATGCGCAGTGTTTTTTGTTTTTTGTTTTTGTTTTTGTCTTTTTTAAGCCCAGCACTCGAGTGGCAGAGTTTAAGACCAGACTGGTCTACACAGAGAAATCCTGTCTTGAAAAAAAAAAAAAATCATCAAATTCTACTGAGCATGGTGACACAACCTTTAATCCCAGCATTTAGAATGCAGAGGCAGGCAGACTTCTATGGGTTTGAGGCCAGCCTGGTCTACATAGTGAGTTCCAGGCCAACCAGAGAAATATAGTAAGACCTCATCTCAAAAAAAATTAAATTAAATTAAAACATCATTTTTTCATCTTAGTAACATTATAGGTCATGAAAATGTGACTAAAAATGTAGTTGGTATAATGACTAAGACATAACTGCCAATCCATGACTGAGAAGTAATCAAATAGCAGTACATGGGAAACACCACCATGGCTGCTCATCAACTGCTAGATGATGTTCACCGACATCCCGATTCCTCCACACTGAATCTATAGGTTTCAGGTTCGAACATATCCCAAACAGATCACATCTTCTTACGTCTACCCTCTATCCTCCTGGAAGTCCTGCCATATCTCCTATGAACTACAATGGCCTTTAATAGCTCTTCCCCTTTAAATTACTTGGGGTTTTGAGGAAGTCTCTCTCTGTAGTCCTGGCTGTTCTGCGTCTCATTCACTCCGTAGACCAGCCTGGACTTGACCTCTGCCCCATAAATGTTGTGATTAAAGGTGTCTGGGTTCCTTCTGCTTCTGTTCTATTTGATTTTAAACTACAAATTTACCACATAACAACCAGAAGGATCTTCTAGGGGCAGTGGTGGCACACGCCTTTAATCCCAGCACTTGGGAGGCAGAGGCAGGCAGATTTCTAAGTTCG
>NW_022196897.1:106095101-106096327 GCF_008632895.1 Mastomys coucha
AAAAAAAAAAAAAAAAAAAAGGATCTTCTAAAACTATAAATCAGATTTCGTTATCTCTTTGTTCAAAACAGACCAGTGGCTTTCTACTGTACATAAGTTAAACAATTGTAACTCTATGATTGAGCTCTTTGCTATCTCCATCCAGGCCCATTGCCTTCTTGCTATGCCTAGAACACGATGACGATGTGCCTTGGGGCCTTTGTTCTAAACCTATCTTCCTCTGGAGAAAAGCAACTGTCTAGCCCTCACTTGGATCTCTACTCAAATGTCTTTATCTCAGAAACACGCTGTCTGAAGTCTGTCTATAGTATCAAGCACTGGCTAGCCACTAGTATTTCCTTGGTATTTCTTATAGCTCAGCAGCTCATACTGTTGCTGTAAGTCTCTCCTTCATGGAATGTACACTCCATAAAATAAGAATTCAGTAAAAGGACAGTCTTACTTTAAAAAAAAAAAAAACCATTTATTGCAGCCAGGCAGTAGGTGGTGTATGCCTTTAATCTCACCACTTGAGAGGCAGAAGCAAGAGTTCGAGGCCAGCCTGGTCTACAGACTGAGTTCCAAGATAGCCAGAGCTACACAGAAAACAAACAAACAAAAAACCAAAACCTGTGTTCAAAACAAAACAAACAAAAAAGATTTACTTATTTATGTATAGGATGCTTTGTCTTCATGTACATCTGTATACCAGAAGAGAATCCTCTGGAACTATAGATATAGCTGGGTGTGAGCTGCCACATGGATGCTGGGATTGAACTCAGGACCCAGCTGGCGCTCTTAATCACTGAGCTATCTCTCTCTAATCTTTGAAAGGGCAATCTTGAAATAAAATATAAAATGAACTGTGCAGAACTTGAATATCTAGCATAAATTTGACCTAAGAAATATTTTTGATTCTCAAAAGTGAAAATATATTATGACTTAGAAAAAAACTAGCGGGGCTGGAGAGATGGCTCAGTGGTTAAGAGCACCGACTGCTCTTCTGAAGGTCCTGAGTTCAAATCCTGGCAACCACATGGTGGCTCACAACCATCTGTAATGGGATCTGACGCCCTCTTCTGGTGTGTCTGAAGACAGCTACAGTGAATTACGCAGGAGCGAGCGGGCCGGAGCAAGCAGTATAGCAGAGGTCCTGAGTTCAGTTCCCAGCAAACACATACGTGATGGCTCATGGCCATCTGTACAGCTACAGTGTACTCATACACATAAAATAAATCTTTAAAAAA
>NW_022196897.1:106096467-106136434 GCF_008632895.1 Mastomys coucha
AAAAAAAAAAAAAAAAAAAAACCTAGCATGTTTTAAAAAAAAAAGAAAATGTTGAGCCCATATGAAGTGCATGTATGTGTGACTGCAGGTGTGTGTATGCCACAGTACGTGTGCAGACATCAGAAGACAAACCTTCAATAGCAGTTCCTTCCTATTAACTTGCTTGAGATGATTTTGTTGCTGTTTGCTGGCACACACATCAGACTAGTTGGCCCCCAAACTTCCAGACGGTCTCCTATTTTAGCTTTCCATCTCCTCACAGCAGGACGGGGTGACAGCTTTTACATGAGTTCTAGAGATCTGACCTCAGGTCTGTCTACTTACACAGTAAGCATTTTAACCAGCTGAAGCACCTCTCTAGACCAGTTTTACAGTTTTGATAATTTTTTTTAAGATTTGTTTCTTTTTTATTTTATGTAAACTGGTGTTTTCATTGCATGTATGTCTCTGCGAGGGTGTCAGATCCCCGGAACCGGAGATACAGATAGTTGTGAGCTGCCAGGTGGATGATGGGAAATGAACCTGGGTCCTCTGGAAGAGCAGCCAGTGTTCTTAACCACTGAGCCACATCTTATCCTCCAGTTTTGATAAATTTATTGGGGACTGTGTTGGTTGGCTCTGCAATTAAGAGCACACACTGCTCTTGAGAAGGACTGGAGTGTGTTCTTAGTATCTACCATTAACAACTCCCTACAACACCAGCTCTAGGAATATGATACTATCTTCTGAGCATTGAAGGTAGCGTCACTCACATATGCATACTCCCCCAACATATACATTATTGAAAATAAAAACAAATCATATCTATATAAAGCTTAGTGAAGGCAGTTGAGGAAATAAAGTTGCTACTTATTTAGAAAACAATTAAGAATTTTTTCTCAAATATTTATTTATTTATTATATGTAAGTACACTGTAGCTGTCTTCAGACACTCCAGAAGAGAGCATCAGATCTCATTACGGATGGTTGTGAGCCACTATGTTGTTGCTGGGATTTGAACTCAGGACCTTCAGAAGAGCAGTCAGTGCTCTTAACTGCTGAGCCATCTCTCCAGCCCAAGCAATTAGATTTTTAAGTATCTTTATTTTGGGGAATCACTTAAAAAAAAAAAAAGCTTATGGAAGCTAACAAGAAATTGGAAGAAGCTGGACATGACAGTATGTGCCTGAAATCTCAGCCATCAGGAAGAGAATCACAAGCTAGAGGCTGCCTAGACTGCACAGCAAAGCCTTGTCTCAAACAACCAAACCAACCAAATAAATAAACCGTTCTCCACCCTCAGAAGTCAGAAGTGAAGTCTGGGTTCACATCTTGAATCTCTCTTGGAACAAGCGAAAACTACTCACAGTGGTTATCCAGTTGTCTATATTTAAATGGAAGTAACAGTACCAACTTCAGTAGACAACTGTGAGAAGTAAATAAGACATGGCAAGTGCATGGTATACTGTCTAAAACTTGTCAATTATTCAATAAATGAAGGGCCAGTCTTCTTGACACATCCTTTTTTGTATCTGGTGGCATTACATGTCCAAATATGACAAATAAGAGAAGTTCCAATGACGTGGACAATGAGATAAAGTGGCAGCTTCTTGACCCCATTTTCCAAACACCCAACTTGCACATGCTTTTGTTGAGAGGCACAGTGAGCACACGCTGCTGTTCTGTGGAGCCGTGCCTCACACATGCTAGGGAAGAACTCTACAACTGAGTTACCACTGGTCACATCGCCAGCCAAAGGTACTTCTTCAAATTACTGTAACTACTTCCACTGCTGGAATTATCACTACAAATTGCTGATTTTATAATAAATTAAAGAATAACTTTTGTTTATTTTGATACAGGGTCTCACTATGTAGCCTTTGTTAGCCTATAACTTGCTATGTAGACTAGGCTGGCCTCAAACTCAGAGATATTGCTGCCTGAGTCTCCTAAGTACTGGGTGTGTACTACCACACCTGGCTGAAATAACAATTTTGTTATCAAGAAGAACAGTAAGAATGTGCAAATATATAATGAAATGTTCTACTTATTAAAACCAGTGAATGTCTGTTAAACTGTACTAACACTGTCAGAATGTAAAATAGTTTAAAATGCAAATGTTCACAATTTATTCAAAGATATGGTTTGCAACTTTGGGGTTCCAATTTGCAACTTTGGGGTTCTACTGTTTTAATGGTGGGTAGAAAAAGCATAACGCACTGCTTTAAGTAAATGAAAATCCTAAACACCAAAAACGGGGGGGCTTCCATTTCATTTGAAAGCTTTGGAATGAGAATGGTATTGATTTCTAATCTCTGTAAGGAGGGAGAAGGCAAGGGAAAGCTTTGAGGACAGTCTGAACAAAGGTTACAACGCACCTGTTGATCTTCTGTGGCTGCAAAGGGATGATGGGGATGACAGTGTTGCAGAGAGACTTGCAGAGCGGGCACAGGTACTCACCGCTCTCCAAGTCAAACAGGTCAACATGAATGCGCTGCTGAGAGCTTAGCTGCACAGCTTCAAAATACCTGCAAAATGCAAAGACGCAGGTTCACTTAAAATAGCTCACATGGCTTTGATCTATCCTCAGTAAAAAGTCTAGAATTTTAGATTTAGTATCTTTAGAACTTATCACAAAAATGCCTGTTATAATTATAAAAGAAACAGGTTGCCCACTTGGAGTGTAAATAAACTAGGAAATACATTATGGCAGATACAAATCTGAATGATCTTGTTGAATCCTCTAACTTGTCCCCTGCCTCAACAGCAAGTGGACATACCTAGAGATGCCCGATGATCATCTACACCACTGAAGTCTTTCAATGGACAATTATGTTTTTAATCCAATGGCAAAGAATAAGCTATTCAAAAAATTTATCAGGAATTACACTTTTAAATTTTTTTTTCTTTTCTCAAGATAAAACCAGAATATATCATATTGCAAAGATACTTAATATTTTTGGTTTCTTTTTTTCTTTTCAATACAGAACTTCTCTGTGTTCCCTAGTTGTCCTGAGTCTGGCTCGGTAGACCAGGCCCTGGAACTCGTAGGTCCACTGCTTCTGCCTCCCCAGTGTAGGATTAAAGGCATGTACACCATGGATGGCAACAAAGATACTTTTTACTACATAGTTTAAGTTTTTTATTTTTGTCTTTTAAATGAAGGTTACTGCTTCTCTGCTGCCTAACTCTGAAGTGGTGTTAATACTATTTAGTTTTCGGGAAGCAAGTGCACTTCCAGTGCTGAGGACTGCGCTAGGGCAGTGCACTGTGCATGTTAAGTACATGCTATTATTATCACACTACACTCTAACCCTAAAAGTATTTAGCTGGGAACTTGATACATCAATTTCAAAGGCTTACAATAAATAGAAATATAATTAGTATCATGAAAACAGGATTAGTAATGAAAATTGCTTTTATTATTCCACAGAAAAACAGAAGGAAGACATGAGAAAACATGCCTTTTGTGGTGTGTAGTGAACGTCAATGTTCCTAGTCTCTTTCAAGAACATGTCAGAGGGACAACTTACTTCTGCCAGCACACTGCATGCATTACATGACCACAGCTTCCTGTATAAGTTCCATGTGCCAAGTCTGGATCCATGAAAAGAGGGTCTAGTGTTTCTGGTTCAGAAAGACACAAATAAGAGACATGTACTTAAGTTTTCTAAAGTGTTAGTGGGTGGGGTGGAGAAAGAATTTTCAGGTCTAAAATGCTAAAATTTTATTTCTTAGGAATGTCCAAGTATAACATTATGGCAGCAGGATATATATTCCTACTAATAAGAAAAAAAGGAGGAAAGAAGCAAGACCATCAGGTTAGATACTGAAATCCTTATGGATTAACAACTCTATGTTCATTTACACTGCAATTCTTAACAGTAGGTTCAAGCTGCATTATACTGGCTATTGAAATGCTTTTCTAGTTTTCTTTTTTTTTATTTATTTAATGCATATGAGTGCATTGTAGCTGTCTTCAGACACACCAGAAGAGGGCATCAGATCCCATTATAGATGGTTCTGAGCCACCATGTGGTTTCTGGGACTTGAACTCAGGAGCAGCAGTCAGTGCTCTTAACCGTTGAGCCATCTCTCCAGCCCCTTTTCTATTTTTCAAGAACAAATTTGACTTCATAATTTTAAAGAACAATTTAAATACATGACAACTTATGAAGAAAGTTTTTTTTTTTTTTTTTTTTTTTTTTTTTTTTTTTTTTGGTTTTTCTCTGTATAGCCCTGGCTGTCCTGGAACTCACTCTGTAGACCAGGCTGGCCTCGAACTTAGAAATCTGCCTGCTTCTATTAAAGGCGTGCGCCACCACCGCCCGGCAGGTTTATTTTTATGTGAGTGTTTGCCAGCCTATATGTCTGTGTGTGCTGGTGCCCATGGAGGTCAGAAGAGGGCACTAGATCCTCTGGAACTAGAGTTGCAGACAGTGTGAGCCACCATACAGAAGCTAGAGCACCAAGTGCTGTAATAACTGCTGAGCCATCCCTCTAGCCATCATAAATGACAATTTTAAGAAGGAAAAAAAAAACACAAAACAAAAAAAAATCACAGAGCATGAACTTTAAATTATGATCTTATTGCATTACTCATGGCCTGAGGTCAGTCACCACCTGCGTGCTCTGCTCCCTCATTTATAAGATGACATCCAATGCACAGGGTTTGAGCATTGAGTACACAAATATACACAGCATTGAATCAATGACTGAAACATGTTATATTCATAAATGATAGTTTATTATCATCATCATTACTTCCAGGGAATTTAAAATATAAAGCAGCTAACTTTGGATAAGTATAATGTATTATATAATTAATACTTGATGAAGTAAATGTTTAATATAAATCTAATCATAAGGCAAACAGATAAGTTCACAATGTGAGACACTGAATAAAATTATTAGTCTGAATTCATCAAACTGGTTATTATCTTGAAAAAAAAGGGGACAAGAGATTACTTTACATTAAAACTACTAAAATAAACTTTTATTTTGCTTTATTTGTGAGACATTGTCTCACTGTGTAGCTTAGGCTGGTCTTGAACTATATAGGCCAGGCTAATCTCTACCTCATGGCAATCTTCCCAATTTAGCCTCCATGTGCTGGGATTACAGGCCCAGTTAAACTTCATCAAAGCAATACGTGAAATATGTTTAGATCTTCATTTAAAAAATAGGTCTTCCTACTGAAGATATTTTGGGAACAGCTATAGAAATAAAGATTGTGTGTATATATATAATATTCTTGAAATATTAACTTCCTTAAATATGATAATGGAATGGTAAGGCTATAGACTGTCCTCAGTTTTGGGAAGTACCTAGGGGTGAAGTGTTATGGGGCCTGCAATCTACTTACAAATGGTTTGCAAGACAAAATAAAGCCAAAATGAGATGGGTTGAGCAACTGACTGAGGACTAACAAAAATCAAAACAACACCAAAACAGTCAAGTCGCCCATGGGACATGTAAGAACCTACTCTATTCCACATATAGATTGTATCAGTTAACCAAACAGGACTTACATGCAACCTCACCGCTAAACCTCTTTCAGAGTTTACTTTTATTCTCATTACATAGGCAGGAGAAGAAATGGTTGAAAGTAGACAGGCTGCGCGATAGATACATACCCCCTAAGAGGTCCACAGGCTTCCCCCTGTGCTGGGTTAGGGCGGTGGATTTCTGCACACAGGCTGATAGTACCATGGCATTATTTTCTAGTTTCACCTCTTGTTCTTCTTGACAGAGGATGCACGTCAGCACCTCCTTTTCTGTGACAGCCGGGCCCCGTTTAGGACCCAGAGCGATTCTAGAGTACTCACTGACTGCTGAGGTGCTATCAAAGGAAACGACAGAAATGAGAACATAGGGTTTGGTCACTTGTCCTTACATTTTGGTAGATTTTAAGTAAGTAAATATAAATAAAAATTATATTTAGCAATATTACTTTTAAAATCTACCCTGAACCTTCTGGCTTTAAGCAGTTAATTTTATAACTAGAAAATTCAGTTTGTTCTAATTGCACAAAGAAATACATCATAGACTACAATCTATGTTGTGATTATATTTAATTTACTATATCAACAAAAGTGGGGCCATTTCTCTTTTTCTGAATGATTAATAGGTAGTTCACATATCAAAGAAATTCTGTAAAATATAGAAAAGTATTAAGAAGAAAATAAAAAGCATTGTATTCTGCAATGAAGCCAGTAATAATATTGCTTATTTTTCCTAGTTTGCTTTCTATTTATAACACACATTTTGTATAAAGAACATCACGTTATAAACAGATTTATTCACTAGATGCTGCCTTACTGTTCTCTCCTCTGTTATTCTGTCATGAGTTATTTGAAACCGCTGCCTAGGGCTGCTCCTGCTACTGCTTCATAACACATTTAACCCATCCCTTTCATTAGGCATTTAGTCTTCAGTTTCTAGTTTAGTAGATAGTAAAACTACTACAAAAACTTAAACCTTAACAAACTTTAATGCTATAGCAATACTTATGATCTACAATATGCCGGATAATAAAATACAAATAAAGCAAGTACTTATAATGGTTTGATTATGATGCTAGACACTGCTTCACAGGTTTTGTTGTTGGTTTGTTGTTGTTGTTTTTTTACTTAATCCTTACAATAAACATGAGGTAGATATAATATAATTACCTCCATTTTCCCAGAGGGAGAAACTGAGACCTAGAGATACTAAGAGATAGATCAAGGAACTCATCATTTGTACATAGTAGGACCAAGATTTAACTAACCCAAGGGACCTGGCCTCAGATGCCATGTGCTTCACCATTCTGCAAAACTACACAACAAGCTCCCTGAAATATGGTGCACCATTCAATGAAATATCTATAACAAACGCTCAGCAGCGTGAGTTAACATAATGTAGAACATTATACAGTTTTCAAGGGGTACTGCTCAGCTGTAACATCAGAGATATAATAAGTATATATCACTTATGCAAACAAAACAAGAGGCTGAATAACAGTGCCACATCATTTTGTGATTATATATTTGCATGTGATAGTATAATAAAATTCTGACATATATTCATAGACCCTTTTTATTTTGTAGACAAAGTCTCATTTATGTACAGCTCAGACTGGTCTCCAAATCACTGTAGCTCAGACGAGCCTTAAACTTTCAATCTTTTTTTAACCTCTTGAATGCAGAGCTATACACATAAAACTTATAACCACAGAAGGCAGGAAAAGATATAGGGCTTGGTCAAGTATCCAAAGGGACTTTAGCTTTATCTCTACCATTTGATTTTCAAAATGAAAATATAGTAATATAACTGTAATAAAATAGTGAATAGAAAAGGCATTAAGATAAAAAATTAAAACTTAAGATTTTGAGAATCTTCCTTAATTACTATATATTACTGTATGTCATATACATACTAAAATATAAATATATATAATATATTATATATATGCAAAAAATAATAACATGCATTTGTCAAAAGACAAAATGTAAACAGTCAATAAAAACTTTATATTATTTGATCTTTGCACTGGCTAACAACCAAAAGGTGTTTACATTTTAGTTTATGGTGCTAGGAATTGAACCTAGTGCCTCATGTGTATGAGCAAGCACTCTACCACTGACCTTCACTCTTAGCCCATACATTTTGATCTCATGAGAATGAAGCATGTTCATACACTCCTGGTATGAATTAGTAGAAAATGACAGAGTCACCCAGAAGTGCAAAGTGGACGACCTGCCAAAGTTGTAACTTAGCCAGGAGTAGCAGTGCTCCCTCTTGACCGCAGCACACGGAGGCAGAGGCAAGCTGATCTCGTGAGTCCGTCTGGTCTACATAGTGAGTTCCAGGACAACCAAGGCTACACAGTGAGACTAAATGTATGAAACTGGAGAGACAGCTCAGGGGTTAATCCACTGACTGCTCTTCTAGAGAACCCGGGCTTGATTCCAAGCAGCAACATGACAACTCACAACCATTTGCAACTCCAGTTCCATGAGATCTGGTGGCCCTTCTTGCTTCTATGAGCATCAGGTACATATGTGGTACATAAACAAATATGCATGTAAAATACCCATACATATAAAATAAAAAAAAAAATACATCTCAAAAAAAATTTTTTTAAAGAACTAAATATAAAAGAAAAGGAAAATGTTGGTGTGGTGAATTACCCCTGTCACTTCAGCACTTGAGAGGATGGGGCAGAGCTGTTACAAGTTCAAGGCCACCAGGAATGAGACAGGATGACCCTGTCCCAAGCAAGCAAACAAAAGAAAAACTAGTATAAATCTCCTCTATTAGGTGATCAATTTATTTTTAGTTTTTAATAATAGTAGTTCATTTTTCCTAGGAACAAAATATCAATGCATAAAAAATGATGTGTTAGTTTCTATTTCTGCTGTTCCCATTTTTATGATGATTTTGGAAGAATGCTTGTTTTTTTTTCCTAAAAAAAAAATCTGAACTATTACTCTTTTGTTTTACCTCTCTTCCTCCATTACGGCATCTTCCTTCCCTGTTACTTCTGACGTATTGTCATACATGAGTTTGTGAGTTTCAATGAAGTTCTTCTGTAAGGCAGACATCTGGGCCATGATCTTCTGGCGATGTAGTCTAGCCGCTTCAGCTTTTCTCTTCCGTTCTGCTTTTTCTTTGTCATGAGTAATCTGAATGTTAAGTAACACCAAAATTAAATAGGATCTCCTGTTAAAAATTCATGTCCAGATTAAGTACCCTCTATTTGATGCAGCAGTTACCATATCTGATAAGTAGACTTCAAACAAAAAAAAATTAGAGAGATAAAGAGGGCTACTACATATTAATAAAAGAACAATTCATCAAGTAGATATAACAAGCGGGGTGTGGTAGTGCATGCCTTTACTCCCAGCCCTGGAAAGCGGGGGGGGGGAGGGGGGGGGTTGGGCAAGCAGACAAATCTCTGAGTTCCGGACCAGCTTGGTCTACAGAGTGAGTTTCAGCACAGCCAACGCTACACAGAGAAACAGAGACTTGACACACACACCCTAAAATATATAATATTTATTAATGCTTAAGTATTAGAGCTAAGTATTAGAGCCCCAAATTTCGTAAAACAAGCATAGAAGGCAAAAAACATATTGATATAGTAATAGTGGAGGACTTCAGTACTCAATTCTTATATTTAAATAGGTCTTTCAGACTAAAAATAACTAAAGAAACCTCAGAGCTGTAATGCACCATTAGCCAAATGGATATAGAACATTCTACCTGATGGATACAGATTATTCATTTATCTCAGTGACATAAGGAACTGACTCCAAAATTGATCACACCATAGGCTACAAATCAATACTTAACAAATATTTAAAAAATTAATTCTTTTGTTGGTTAGTTTTTGTTATTTTGTTTTGTTTTTTGAGACAGAGTTTCAGTGTGTAGGGCAGGTTGTCCTGGAATTCACTCTGTAAACCAGACTGGCCTTATACTCAGAGAGGACCCCCTCCCCACAGCCTGCCTCTGCCTAGACAGCTGGGACAAAGGCGTACGCTACTACCACCCAACAGAATCAGTTCCTTACACCAGACCACAATGGAATAAGCGCAGAAGCAACAAGAAAAACTACAGACACTAAAAAATACTTGGAAAGTGAAGAATACACTTTTGAATTAACAGTGACCAGAGAAGAAATTTTAAAATTCCTATAGTTAAATAAAAATGAGATTTCCCAGAACCTTTGGAGAACAGTCAAGACAGTCCTAAGAGCAAAGTTCATAGCTATAAATTCTCATATTAAAAAAAAAAAAAATAGAAAAAACCCCCAAGAGATGTTAAATAAATAAACAACCTAATGATGCAGTTCATGGCTCTAGAAAACCAACACTAAGCCAATCCCAAACCCAGCAGATGGGAAGACATTATGAAGATTAGCGAAGAGATTAATGAGATAGGGCTAAATGAATAATGCATAAAATTAACTAAACAAAGACTTGGCTCTTCCAAAAACCCTGACAAATACTTAGCCAACGTGACAAAGAAAAAATGTGAAGATGAAACTAGAATAAAAGGGTGTTATATGAGACTCTGGTGAAATCCAGAACATTACTAGAGAATGATTTATAAATTTATATGTGGAGAAGCTGGAAAAACCTAGAAGAAATGGCTAAATTTCTATGTGCATATGACCTACCAAAATTAAAACCAGGAGATAAAAATAACATAAAAGATTTATTACAAGTACTAAGGATTTTGTCCAGGCCTTTCACACGTGAGGCAAATGTTCTACTGTATACTAACTTAAGTATAATGCATTTTGTTTTAGAAAAAATAGTTAATAACCTCAAGTAAGAATATTCTAATAATTAAGATGGATGTGATGGTACACACCTTTAACTCTAGCATTAGGAGGCAGAGACAAATGGATCTCTGTTAGTTTAAGGTCAGCCTGGTCTACATAGCAAGTTCCAGAACAGTCAGAGTTACATAGAGAGAGACCCTGTCTCAAAGAACAAATAAACAAACAAACAAACAAAAAAATCATATTCTAATAACTACTGGCTAATTAATTCAATATTGCAAGACATTATTCAAAACACTATGGAAAACCATGATATCTAATTATCTAATTTCACTGAATCTAAGATGTACCATTATTTTATACTTCCTAATAGATGAATACTATTAACTAAATTATGAAATGCAATTGACTGAGACATGTCCTAATTTTAGCAATGAAAGCATTTTAAAAGTAGTAAGGTATTTCTAATAGAGTTCACTGGGCATTAAGTTCCTCTAATTTTGTAAAATACATATACTATACTGAGTTTATGTTAAGTGCAGTAGAGAAGCATTGGAATAAAAGATGAACAATAATCCCTTATTTTGCCACAAAGTTTCTCCTAAAGAGGAAAAGTGACTCGGTATTCAAAGACAGAGATGAATGCAACATTGTTATAGTGCTGTTACCTCCTCATTTTTAATGGACTCCAATCCTGAAGTGGTTGCCACAACTAAACAAGATTTTTCTCTTAGTCGCTTCACTGTGTCAAACATCTGTGAAAACAGATGAAATAGTAAGTTTGGTTAGACTGACCAAGGAGAAGGCAGATTTTTTTTTTCTTCTAGTCACTAATCTGATCCAGTCATCTTGTCTTGAGATGCCTTTGAGATAAGCTACTTAGATGTATTAGAAAAACAAAATTAAAAGAGTGACCCTGTCTGTGACAAGCATTGCTGTTGTCGGCCAAGGGGCTACCAGCTGAGTTTAATTAAGTCTGCCTCTATGAGAACAACTGCTTGTCTAGGGTTCGGGGGGTGCAGCACAGATTATTTCTAAATGTTAAAATTTAAATGTTAATGGGAACTCTAACTTCCAAATGCTTAGCCTTCTAAATAACTGGGACTATAAAGCATACCACTAAAGCCAGTGTAAAGTACATTTTTATTCATGTCTTCATAACAATGATAGACCGTTTTATTCTGACCTATGAAGGGAGCAGTCTGGCATTCTGACATCCCACCTCCCCGTATGTTCCAGAGATGCTGGCCTGGCTCTTGCACTGCAGTGTCTTCTCCTTGGAATACTCTTCTGTGTTTTAAAGTACTGGCTCTAGAGTGACCCAGGTCTCAGCTCTCACTTCAGCTCCTGACAAAGCCTTTCCATATTATCCAAGGGAATCTTCTCTCATGCTATTGGATTATCCTGATGAATATTTTAAACTTGTCTGTACTTCAACTATGGCGCATGCTCCATGAAAGCAAGCATTTCGTGCTGTTTGGGATCTTGAATTCATCATGGCACATTGTAATTACTCAGTAAATGTAACTGATAATATCATAAATTAATCTTATTATTAAAATAAATGCCAGAGAAACAGAAAAAATTGAATTACTACAATGAAAAAACCCACAGAGTTGCAATAATTGATAGTAAATGACTACAAATGAAGAGAGAATGCTGGCTGAATTCTAGCAGCAAATAGGAGATTTTTATATACAGTATGGAATTACATAATTATGTATAATTAAATAATGATAATAAATGACTATCAATTCTTGGAATTTTTTATTTTTGAAGTTATACTTACATTATTTTTCCTTTCCCACCCCCAAACCTTCCTATACGCTCATCCCTTGATCTTTTTCAAACTCAAGGCCTCATTGTTACATGTATATATATAATTTATATATATATTCCTTAAAATAACCTACTCAGTCTGCATAACATTATTTGCATGTACTTTTTTCTATGCTTACTGTATCAGACTGTAAATTTTTAGAAATTAATTTCTGATTCTGGGGATTGACTCAAGGATTCACACATGGTAAACACACATCCTACCACTGATTTCTATTTTCAGTCCCTATACTATTCTTTTCAGTATAATTTGAGAGTATGCTCTTTCTATTTACAAAAGTAAAACAGTATGCAAAGTTATACCAGCAGCAATCTCATACACCTCACGTTTATTTACTGAGCTTATTGACTGCATCGAGGCCACGTCAAGGAACGAACTACTTAGGTTTACATGCGTATACTCTGTGGTATTCAAGTGAGGATGAATCAATGATGCACTTATCAAAATACCTTCTTGATGTTAAGCAACACATAACTCATTAGACCAGTTTACTTTTGTGATATACCTGGAGTATCCATGTTATCATGTCCTTCTGGCCTTCTAATTGGGGGATTCCTTTGAGTTTTTCCAAAAGCATTTGTATATTCTGAGCATTCATGGCTGAACTTCCCAATCCTTTTTTAAAATACAAAATTGTATCAAAAGAAGATTGTCTTCATAAGAATGTACTAGTTTACTTCTTAGTGCCTATCATCCAGGTGATGATGGACACTTGCCAGTCAAGACCTTTTCTACCTTGATTTTTCAAAGAAAGAATCTGCGATTATATGAAATATTGAGTTATGATTATGTGATTATGTGTACTAAAAGATAGGATGAGAAAAACTCCCATTATTTTAAGCCTCTCTGTACCACCCACTTGCACTGCTAAGCAAGAGCTACTCCTTATAAACCTAACCCCGCTCTTGCCTTTCCTCTCTTTGCTCACTGTCCACCCAAAGTACAAGATGAGAAGAACTTCTGCAGAGATACTAGAGTGGGGAGGTTATCATCATATACAGAGAAGGCTTCAGTAATCTACAAAATTAGTGTAAAGAGAAAATGTGATACTTTGCTTAAAACTATTGGTTTTGCAATTAATGTTTCAGGAATTTGCTTAACAAGACTATTTTAGCTAAAGAGCATTCTAATCTAAACCTATCCTATTCTTCAAAATTAGAAAAAAACATAAAAAGAAAACACTTTCAGTCAGACACACTTCTCTCCATAAATACTACAATCATGCCCAGGAACGGAAAAAAATCATGCAGTAAAAAAATGCACGAGGGAACTGAAAAAAAAAATGAGTATGCTGGAAAATATTAGTTAAAAACTAAACATGCTAAGCAAATAAATCATGTAAGGGTTGTAGTGGTTTGAATAGGTATGGCCCCCACAGACTCATGTATGTGACTCAGTATGGCTTTGTTGGTGTAGACGTGGCCACGATGGAGGAAGTATGTCACTGTAGGGGTGGGTTTTGAGGTATCATATATGCTCAAGCTCCACCCAGTGTGGTACACAGTCTCCTTCTCCTGCCCCATGTCTGCCTAGATGCTGCCGTGTTCCCCACCATGACAATAATGGAGTCAACCTCTGAACCTGTAAGCCAGCCCCAGTTAAAGGTTTTCTTTATAAGAGATTGCCTTGGTCATGGTGCCTCTTCACAGCAATAAAACCCTAATGATAAGACAAAGGGCTTTTTTACATTTTAAGGATGACAGATAAAGACTGTCTAAGATCCAAACTTCTAATTAAAACTGGCAAGAAGCTAGAAGCTTCGTGGGAATGCTGCTTTAGCGTACTTGAAGCCTTATGGTAAAAGTCAAAAGTCACTTCTTCTTCAGGAGCCTTCTGAAGCTGCTGCTTCTCCTCCAGCAAGCCCAGGGCCAAGATATGGAACGCCTGAAAAAGGGAGGACAGGGGTCTTTGAAATGCTTCTTCTTTAATTGAAGGCACAAATATAAACAATGCAAAAGAAAGAAAACAACAGCCCAAAATGGACAAAGTTTATAAACAAAGATAACTGAAAGAGAAATCATGAGTACCCATTTCAAATTAAAGAGATATAGTTTAAGGTGATTGAAAGAATGTTACTTAAAAAGTGACAAACATTTGGCATTCACTATAAACTACGCAGCTGCCAAAAGGGTTTAGTAAGCAGTTACTTGTTATTACACTGGTGATAAAGGAACATAAAGTAGTTTTACATTTAAAAAAAATCATTGTGACAACATCAGTCAAGAATGTAAAGGAGCAGATTGTGTATTAGGAATTGGTACGGCTAATACACTCATTTTAAGCAAAAGTATTTGCAGAAGGATGTTCACTGTAAACCAGGTAGGGCACACACCTGTAATCTCATGTCCTTGGAAAGCTGAGAGGGAAGGATGACCTAAGCCCCCAAAATCAAGAGCAGCCTGAGCAATGTAAAGAGAACCATGCCACAAGCAAACAAGCTAACTAACCATGATCAGTGTTCATCTTAATGTTCTCTGTTATAACAAAACCCTAAAATCAAACCCAATGTCTATTAATAAAAGTTAAATGCATAATAGTATTCTTACATAATGAGATATACATACAACTGAGAATGACAAAGACCTTTATGTGCTTATGTTGGAATTGTTTCCAGGATTTACAAAACATTTACAACCCTTAGGAGATAAGGACACTGAGAGTTGTGGAGAAATTTTTAACTGGAGTTCAAATAAAGCTCTTCAATACTGAATACAGATAGTACTGCAAGTATTTATCACTGAGATATAAAAAGAGCATGAACCTACAGACCAATAATAACCAACAGGGGATAGGGATAGAGATTTTTCTGTTAAATAGGTATTAAATAAATATAAAATTATAGCTGCCATAAAATAGCAGGATTAAGTAATTTATTAATTAGAGGTACCAAGAAGCCAGGTATGGTTGCTCATATGTATACTCTTAGCCCCCAGGATGCTGAGGCAGAAGGACTGCCACAAGTTTAAGGCTATCATAGGCATAAGGAGTTTCAGTCTACCTTGTGCTATAGTATGCAACCCTGCTTCAAAAATAAATACATACATACATGCATATATACATACATACATAAATAAATAAATAGAACAAAGAGAGCTGCAAGTCTGGTTTAGTGGCAGAGTTCTTGTCAAGCATATACATGTTCCTGGGTTCACTCACCAGCACCGCCAAAACCAAACCAGACAAAATAAATATATGCCTATAAAAACATGATGCACTGGGCGGTGGTGACACACGCCTTCATTCCTAACACTCAGGAGGTAGAGACTGGTGGATCTCTGTGAGTTCAAGGTCAGCCTGGTCTACACAGCAAGTTCCAGGACAGCCAGGGCTGTACAGAGAAACCCTGTTTCAAAGAAAAGAAAAAAGCAAAAACAGCATGTTGCAATGTGTTATGGACTTATCACTAACATGAGGAGACTTTGTTTTTTCGTTTGTTTGTTTGTTTCCTTTTTCTTTCTTTTTTTTTTTAACTCAGGAGAAGGAGCTGGAGGATGTCAGGGTGTTTTTTAATTGGAGTTCAAATAAAGTTAGAGAGTAGTACCTTAAATAGCATAGGAATAGATCATGTTCCAAAAGAGCTCGTCAATTAAATGGATTCTACTTCCCAGCATCTTTGCAGTTAATGCAATCAATAAGAGGCTTGCCAGGAACACAGTATCTTTAATGACCATAATGTGCCCGATTACAAAAGTACAGGCTACATCATAAATAAACTTCTACAAAATCCCAACCACAAGTATTACCAAAAGAAA
Organism: Mastomys coucha; assembly: GCF_008632895.1. Lineage (NCBI taxonomy): Eukaryota > Metazoa > Chordata > Mammalia > Rodentia > Muridae > Mastomys > Mastomys coucha. The sequence goes on from NW_022196897.1 coordinate 106,112,315, forward strand.
TAAGGACAGATGACATTTTATAGATCTTACACTTGTCTTCACTCCTTGGTTTATCGGAGCTCATACCCTCTTTAAAAGCCAGCTACTCTGCTATCTTCATCGGCAGCATCTCTCAAGAAGAGAGATGGCAGCCTTGGCTAGCCCATGATTAACATGCCATTCTCCCCAGCCAGTCAGGGCTGAACAACAGGGGAGGGCAGGGTGGGGCAGGGAGTGGAAGGCTATGGGAGAGCAGAACTAGGAAGACTTGGGGAGAGAGGAATCCAGCCCCTGATCTCTGTCAGAATCACTGTTGGAAAAGGAGAAGGGAAAGTAGGAACATCTGTGCTTGTGCATCTTTTCATGAGCTTTCTCTACTTTCCTCTCCATCACCATTCCTGGGCCTTCCACGACCGAAGCCAGAGAATTCACAAAGCAGAGGAGGGGTAGGGGCCTAAGAGTTGGCATGCCTGATACCCAGATGTGGCCCAGGATAAGAAGGCCAACCTGGAGAGGAAGCTAAGGAACACCCAGAGGGAAAGAAACGATGGAAGGTAAGATTGGAAACTAAGGCACATTCAGATTTGGCCCTGGCTAACCAGCAGTGGGATTCTACATATTCAGATGTTTGTTCAAGATTTTCTAAGACCACGTACTTGATTAATCTTCCCAGGCTTGGCTCTCACTTTCTGGTTATCCCTATACTATGCACTTTTTTTTTGAGTCTTTTAAAACATGAATAGTTCCTAAGGATAGTTCTTATGCTAAAAACATGAGAATGTATTATAAAAGAAACTTGGGCCACAGATAAACTACTTTAATGATTCCTAAGTACCATGTGTTTCTGACATGGTTCTGACTGACATTAATCCAAGGATTGTTTTTCAGATTCCACAAAGAACTCAACACCAACACTGTAGGTGAGCAGACAAGCATACCATCTGCAGCATCCCTTCTGTCCAGAGATTAGACTCTGTGTCCACTGCCCGCTCAAAGATGGTCCTGAGTATGTACATCATAACATCACAGCTGAGAAGGTTGACTACTTTGCTGAAAGCAGGGCAGAACTCAGGAGGAGGTGGCGGCGGCAATGCTGTCGGAAAACAGAGTAAATGTGGAGAAGAAACAAACTGATACTACCCTAACATACTAAATTGTGAGCGTGAAAAGTCAAAGTTTAAGTGTAAAATAACATGATTTTTTTCTGCTTCAAAGCACTGAAAACATCAATGCCAAGGGAAATGTAAACTGTTAGACCAGTCTCCCAAAATAAATTCCATTTGTTAACAATTTAAAAGGCTCTCATTCATGTTGGCCACATCTTAATAAATAAATGAAAAGAGGCTCTTTTATATTTCCTTTAGTTGCCCCCTTCAAATCAACAAAACACTCACAAAAAAATAGGCAAAATGAAGTCAGTTCAGAATTTCTATTTTACCTTCATCTTTATTTTCTTGTTTTCTCCTTTTCTTCTGCATATGTTCAGCCTATTTAAGAAAAAGAAAAAAGAAAAAGTAAAAACTATTATTATACATCCTGCTTAACAAGCACAAACCAAGTAAAACACTGTTTGAAAAAAATAAAAAGATTGACCTACCTACTAAAATATTTTATATGCTAATTTAAAATATATTCAAAATATTACTTTGACTAGAAGGCACCACAAGATGAGTGAGGTATGATTCTCATTCAGAACTTAGCCCCATGTCTGCCTTCAGATCATCATGAAGAGGAAGCCATGGTAGAGTAGAGAATTTCCCACAATGACAGCAAGCAAGCAAGACCAGGCTGGGCGTAACCAGCTTTTTCCTCTCCATACCTTAGTAAATGATTCAGCTTAACCAAAGGTCAACAAAACCAGCCATCACCAAAACCAGTGATCATTTATCATCCTGCTAAGACCAACAGATACTATGTGCCAATCACTGTTGTAAAAGACAAAAAAGATAAAAAAGAAAGAAAGAAAATGAGAGAGAGAGAGACAGAGACAGAAAGGAACAAAGGGAGGAAGAGAGGGAAGCGAGGAGAAGGAAAAGGGAAGGAAGGAAGGAAGGAAGAAAAGAAGGAAGGAAGGAAGGGAGAAAGGAAAGGAAGGGGGAATGGAAGGAAGGAAGGAAGGAAGGAAGAAGAAAGGAAGGGGAGTATGCTAAAGAAGCACAAAAGCCACGTGAAGCATGTGTCTGTGAAGTGAAGGACGCATTCCTGAATCCTCTTCTCCTGTAGCAACTATTACAGACATTTCTGTAACAGTCAGATAACTCTAAATATTGTCTATATACGAGGTTACTGATTACATTTTTAATTTTCTTGGATGAATTAACACCTTTTACTGAGAGCCATCATGAAACATTTCTGTAGATTCAGAAGACATTCAAGACTTCAGGTTTATTATGAAAAGAATACTTTTCCTACCTTGCTATGCTGTGTTTTAGAATAATGGTAAAAGTACATATTGAAGTCTTTCAGTGATTCATCTTTCAATTCATAAACTCCATGGCCCGACACACCTGGTTTCCTAAAGCAACAGACAACAGAGATGAAGAACAGTGTTTTTGTTTTTGTTTTCACAGAATTGACACTAGACAAACACTCTAAAATCTCATCTAAAATCCAAGATTCCTATTAAAAAGTATATCTTATAAATGATCAATTTAGTTCTATGGTAATTTAAAAAACCTACACTGAATACAAAATCCTGACAACAGTGACATTTTTATTTAATTGCTATGAAATGCAAACAAATCTAGGAAAGTTTGCTTTGTGCTAGGTTGCCTTGATAGTAGACTTCGATTCCCACACTTCTTTTACAGCCTCTGGGTTTAAAGGTACCTGTTAAATTACACTATACTATGTGACTTAGGGTCAAACCTCAAATGGTAGAGACACAAATCATTAGCAATCTAACAATAGTGTGGAATCTTCTATCAAGAGCTGTAGTAGGAAAAGCACCACAGCTAAAAGGAGCTTACCATATCTGCTATGAACATTTAGCATCTTTAAGTTTCTGTCCACTTCTTAACTTAAAAAATATCATTAAGCACTGCTAATAGGAAAAGAAGACACATGCTATTGTATAAGTTATTTACAATTAGAAGTAGGCTGAAGAGATGGCTCAGCAGTTAAAAGCACTGGCCGCTCTGGCAGAGGACCCAGCACCCACATGGCAGCTCACAACTGTTAACTCCAATCCCAGAGCACCTGGCATCCTTGCACAGACTATATGCAGGCAAAACATGAGTGAACATAAAAAGAAACGTCTTTAAAAAAAACCCTCAACAGCATCACCCTAAGCATAATATGATAACAAGTCAAAGTACATTCAAGAATTAATTCATTCACATTTTCACCTTATATACCGCAAAGAGTGGAAACTTTATAAAATACCCTTTAATTCTATTGGAGAAAAATCTAAGATTAGCATATAAAATAAAAATTTGTAAAACAATGAAGAAATAGCTTCAAAGTTGGGAAAAAGTTATCAGACAGTCTTATTAACTTATTGTCTAAATCACATAATGTTACTAGACAAATCTCTCATTTACTTGCTATACAAAGAACCTCATTTCATCAACAAACACATTTAACTGTTTCATCATTAAACACAGTCTGCCAGTGCCTAGTGCATCCCCCCATTCTCACCCTTTTACTCTGTGTTGTATTCTCATTCCTGGGTACTCTAAAAAAAATCAGATGTTCTAAAAAATATCCAGAGCATAAAAATAAAAACCAGCTTATCTCTCAGATAAGGATAAATATTAAACACTTACTTAAATGTGGCCACTTTGTTTATGACATTTTCTAAGCCAGTTTCGTTATTTTCCTGTCGAAACAACATTTTTTTTGTCATTTTTACCTTCAGGTAATGATTTTTTTTCTTCTCTTACTGTGAACCAAAATACATTTTAAACTTCATCTCTGAAGTACTTTATATGCAATAAATGTAAGGGTTAACTGAAATATTGTATTAAAAGTACATATGCAAGTCGAATGGTGGAGCATGCCTTTAATCCCAGCACTCAGGAGGCAGAGGCAGGCGGATCTCTGGGAGTTCGAGGCCAGTCAGGGCTACACAGAGAAACCCTGTCTGGGGGGTAGGGAGGGCAAAAGAAAAAAAAAGAAGAAAAAGTACATACGAAGCCTATACATCATAGGGGAGCAACTTTTAAGACACACGATCTTACATATGAATAGCATAAGGTAAGTCAGCTCTCTGAGTCTGCCTTCATGTGTGCGTAAACACATACAATTTTTAACGCCCACCCTCCCTTCTTTTCTTCTTTTTGTTTTTTTTTTTTCTTTTTTTTCTTTTGGATGGTGTTGGTGTTTTTTTTGGTGCCTACAGAAAGCATCCTATCACTCAGCTATACACTCAGTGGTTGAAGAGAAGCTTTATCTAGTGTGTTCATCAACAACATCTAGGAACATGTCCATGCTTCACTAATCCTTGAAACCAAGATAAGCAAAATGAATAACCTCCAACCAGAAACACATGGCAAAATATCTGTGCAAAATGTCCAGGTGTTGGCCGGGCGGTGGTGGCACACACCTTTAATCCCAGCACTTGGCAGGAAGAGGCAGGCGGATTTCTGAGTTCAAGGCCAGCCTGGTCTACAGAGTGAGTTCCAGGACAGGCAGGGCTATACAGAGAAACCCTGTCTCAAACTGCGCCCCCTCCCCCGAAAAAAAAATGTCCAGGTGTGTTCCTTCTTTCACAGCTCTGATAGTTTTCTGCTAATTAGCACAAACGTTTCCTTAAAAACAGAGTACTATTTTTATGAGGTCGTTTGCAATGATAAGGACCTAGTTAAAATACTATAGTAAAGTTATAGCTAGCTACCTATAGTTTTAAAAATTAAGAAATTTAACTTCTTTTTCAAAGTTTAGTTTGAGCAGGCAGGATGGCTCAGTGAGGAAAACATCTCCAGCCAAGCTGATGAACTTAGCTTAATCCCTGGGACCCACATAGTGAACGGAGAAAACTGACCCCTGCTTTGCCCACTTATCTCTGCAGGTGCCACAGGAGCAATGTAACACATGTGTGGGCACACACACACACACACACACACACACACACACACACCACATGCAGAAATAAATAAATGCAAAGAAAACTTTATTTCTTTTACCTATTTAGTTTTTAAGGAGATGAGTCACTCCTGGCATAAATGATCCTTGGCTTCCCAGGTAACTGGAATTATATATAAAACATGTACCACCACATCTATTTAACCTCCTTTTAAAAAGCAATTTGTTTGAGATTAAGCAGCTAAGCCAGAGGATGCTTTAGAGAATTTTGTTTCTAAGTATGTTGTATATGTTTTACCAGTCACAGGTGAAATTACTTTAGGTGTAACAGATATTTTTAGAATTTTTGAATATTGACTTATTTTAATAGTATTTAGGGAAAAGTCATTTAGAACATCAAAACTATCATTACACACATATTAATGCTTAAAACACACTAGGGAAAACTATAAGATGACATTTAAAAGGCATTAATCATGAAACTAATAGGTGGGTATACAAAAATTACAAAAGTAAAACACCAAATAGCTACAGTTTGACAACCAGTTTACAATGAAACTGGAAAAAAAAATATAAAAAGTCTGGCAGAGAGGAAGACACTGAGTCAAAGCGCAGCACTCTGTGTGTATACAAGTCTTGACAACACAAGAAAGTTGAATTCTTTATTAAGAATCACTTTTCTAGGACCACAGAGGTAGCTCAGTGTGTAAAAGTACTTCGGCATACAAGCCTAATATATATAATATAATCCAGGCCTTGGAGCCCAGAGAGAAACCACATGTGGTGGCTCACAAGTATAATCCCAGCACTCCCAGGTGAGAGGCAGCAGAAGAAACCAGAAAGCTCATGTAGGCCACAGATATCTACATACATGGCATGGCATGTGCATACTTCCACTCACACTATAAAAACAAAAACTTAAGTGATCATTGTTCTAATTCATATGCAAATCTCATGAGAGGAAAAATATAAGAGCCATAACTTTAGGACAATTATGCCAAAATTGGTATATACTAAAGCATAAACACCACTGTGGTGTAGATCATAATTCCCCCTACAAGATCTCTAATTGGAGAGAGCAACAACTTCAGCTGTTGTCCTTTGGACTTGTCACTAAAGGATTCCAGACCCTAAGCAAGGCTAATACTATAAAGCAGCTTGCTCTGAGAGACATGGCAAGACAGCAAAGCCTGATTCTTATTTTGGTGTCTGTCTATGTCTCTCTCTCTCTTCTATCTCCATCCCTACCTACTTTTCTTGATAGGGCATTCTCCATAGCTCCAGCTGCTCTGGAACTCCAGCATGCTGGGGTTACTAAAAGTGTGTGCCACGGTGTGTAACCTATTGCTTCATTCTTTCCTTTCCTTCATTCTTTTCACATAAAACCTATATGTATTTATGAGACCTATCACAACAATATATATTAGTATAATGTATATATACATATAAATATACATACACATACATACATACACACAATGTATAGTTATCAAATCAGAGTTTCCAAGTCCTCAAATCTTTCAATTCAACACGTTGGAAAACTTTGGGCTCTCTTTATCCTAGTTGTTTAGAAATAGATCACTTTGTTGTTGAGCATGAACACTAGAACTAATTCCTTTTTCCTAAGTATACTTTGCTACGTGTTATTTACCTCTCTCTGATCTCCCAACACCCTTAGTGTCTGGGGATCACTAAATCTACCTTCTTTTATGAGACCTACTTCTTTTATAGGATGTTTCCATTCATCTGCCTTTGCATTTTCTTCACAGAAAGCAGGCTTGCACACTACTGCAGCAGCTCCCTGGTGTTTCCTATCCCTGCACTGCTTCTTGTAATAAAATCTTCAGTTTTTGTTTTCTGGCCTGTTCCTCACAAGATCCACATTAACACACTGCTCCAAAAATCTGAAATCTCAGGATTTCCTCTGCCAAAAATCTTGTTTTAAAGTAAACAAAAAATTTAAGAGCATTTCCATGGAACTAAAGCATATAAATGACTAAAAGCTGAAAGGTAATTGGTTTACAAACCATAATATAAAAATGTGGGTCATTTTGTTAAGCAAATTTTTCTGAAATTTGAAGTTAACATTCAATTGAAAGAGAGAGAGAGAGAGAGACAAACAGACAGACAAATAGCATCAACCAAACAAACAACCACAAAAACTGGAATTCCTCCATCTTAAGAAGAGGGACTGGCCGGGCAGTGGTGGCACACGCCTTTAACCCCAGCACTTGGGAGGCAGAGGCAGGCGGATTTCTGAGTTCGAGGCCAGCCTGGTCTACAGAGTGAGTTCCAGAACAGCCAGGGCTACACGGAGAAAACCTGTCTCGAAAATACAAAAAAAAAAAAAAAGAAGAGGGACTGAAGTATAAATGGAGAGGCTAGAAGGACGGCTCAGTGGTTAAAAGCACTGGTTGCCCCTGCAGGGCTCCCTGGACTCACAACTATCAATGGCTCTAGTTCCAGGGGATCCACCACCCTGTAAGAACAGCAGGCATGCATATGATACACTTAGAAAAATGTAGGGAAAACACCCAGACACATAATTTTTAAAATAATTTTCTTTTTTTCAAAAAAGAAAAGTAGACTTACATTTTCAGGTAGGTTTCTGGCAATGGCACTGTGTGGCATGGGCTCAATGCAAAGTAAGTGAGTGATCTCTCTCATTACAACCTCCTCCTTGGTAACCCTTCCCACTCCAGGTACATAACGTTCTCCTAATATAACAAAAAACGAAACCAGGAAACTTCATTCAATTCTATTTAGGTTTTGTTCTAACAGACACTACTTATACCCAGAATATTGCATTGAATTTAGGTATATAAAAACCAATTAAAATTATTTTAATATTTTCCCAAAATCAAACCATAAACTATTTGTTCAAAGAGAGAAACCATTCAGTGACCTGAAGAATCCAGCCCTTATTTTAATTTGCTGTAATCCCAGCACATGGGAGGCTGAGATAGGAGGATCATAAACAGAAAGGCTAGCCTGGGTCACATAACAAGCCCAGGTTTCAAAAGTAAACCAATAGACTGGAGAGACGGTTCAGTGCTCATGAGCACATATTTCTCTCATAGAGGATCCATTTCTATTCCTGGAACATCTGCCAAGACCCTCACATCTGCCTGCTAATCCAGCTCCACAGGATCCAATGTCTCTGGACTCAAAGGGCAACTGCATGTACATGCACATACCCACACCTACACTAAAAATAATAAGTTGTCAAGGTCAGGCATATTGATGGCACATGCCTTTAACTCTAGCACTCAGGAGGTGAAGACGGGCAGATCTCTATGAGCTGGAGACCACACCGGTCTACACAGTGAGCTCCAGGTCAGCCAGAGCGATACATTAAGACCCTGTCTCAAAAAGAAAGGAAAAGAAAAGAAGAGAAGAGAAAATAAAAAGCAACTGCAAAACAAAAACAAACAAACAGACAGACAGGGCCTACTAGAGGTTAAGAACTCTTGTTGCACAATAATGAAGACTAGAGTTCGGATCCCAGTACCTGTACAACAAGCCAGATGGCTCACAAACACTCTAGTTTTAAGGGATCTGAAGCCCTCTTCTGTCTCCCACATACATGGACAAGAACACACACACATATGTGCATATATACACATGTGCCTATACAGTCAGACATACAGACAGGCACACACTCAGAGGCAGAGGACACAGAAAGAGACAGAAAGATAGAGAAATAAAGAAGTACATAAAAAAATGAAAATGAAAAGTAAAATTAATGGTTCACATGATAAAACAGGATTATATACCAAGCTCGGGACTTGCACATGCTAGACACATACTCTACTACTGAGCTACAAACCCAGGTCCAGGTTAAAAATACATAAACAAAAAACTCTGTCAAGTGGAGACTAGGAATTGCTAAATCAAGTATAGGAATGTCTCTTGTGTCAATATCTAACTTCCATTGCTTCAAGAAGGCAGTTGAACATATGGCACACTAGGTTTTTTTTTAAGTGTATATATGTGCAAATACTTTGTGTAATGTGAGCATGTATGCATGCAGGTATGTGTGTGTGTGCATGTATTTGTGTGTGGGGTCCTGGTCCTCACCTTATTTCTAAGGTAGGCTTGCTCACTGAATCTGGAGCTTGCTGATACAGCTAACCCTGCTGACAAACCTGCTCTCTAGGGCTCCTCCTGTCTGGTCTCCTCAGTTCTGGGGTTACAGGTGTGTGCTGCAAGCCTGCCCCCCCCTCCCACTTTTATATTCGTATTGGAGATTGAACTCAGGTCCTCGTGCCTTCACACTAGGTACTTTACCAATGTGAGCCACTTCCATGGTCCTACTGAAATTTCCATTGACATACATTCATTAAACACAGTAACAGGTTTCATAAGGATAATTCTCTCAGGTGTGTCATGTACTTTGCCCACATTCACCTCCCATACTATCCTTTCCCTTTTCTGGTCTCCTTTCTCACCCCCTCCACTCTGCCTTCATGACCTATGTATTCACCACTAGTTTTCAACCCTATAATATCTATAAAAGGCCTATGACATCTAAAAGAGACCCTTTTAGATACTCTCTAAATCAAAGACATTTCACAAAGAATTTGTTAAATGATTTATTTCCAATAACTCATTTTCACATTTATAAATGTTACAATGTTATATTTTATTTTATAACTTTCATATATATATGTATATATATTTACCAAAGGGGTATCCCCCAGGTTCACAGTCCCAGAAGCAACCTTAAGTAGGTTCCTTTCACACTGTATGGGTTAGGAATCTGAAACTCAAAGATTATATAGCATGTTCTTAATAACTGAAAGCAAGGCCAAGACTTTATAATCTAACCCCTAATCCAAATATTTCCACCTTATTTATATTTTTCCCATTATAAACCAGATCTGGGGCTTGGAAGATGGCTCACTGGTTCAGCGCATTTGCTGTTGCTGCCGAGGATCCCAGTTTTGTTCCCAGTACCACACTGCGGCTCACAACCATCTTTCTTACTCTGATGTCTACACAAAGTAATTTGCAAAAATGACATGATAAAAACATTTAAATTAGACTGAGGATATATTAAAATTCATGCACATATATAAATGTTAGCACTAAATATGTAGATTTTAAAACATTATGTTTATATAGGATATTTATTACCTTGACCTCCAAAGTCCAACAATAAAAAAATCAAGTATAAAAATTAAGAGGTTACTGAAAATGTAGTTTAGTGGTAGAGAACTTGTCTTAAATGTGAAAGGCCCTGGGTTTGATCTCCAATACCAAGGAAAAAAAATATGCAAGGTTCATTTTTAAAGAACTTTCTAAATCTATTCATCACACTGGTTACATTAATTTCAGATATTTCATGTAGCATTTAGAACAGAAGACAAATACCAATTATATTTTATTAATATTCTCTAAAAAGTAAATCATGTTCTAATTCAAATTTTTTTTTAATCTTACCCACAATATAGATGAGGACCTGAAGCATTTCTTCTATTAATGTATTATACTGTTTAATCAAATCCTACAGAATTAAAAAAAAAAAGTGACATAAGAACCACAAACTCCAAGTCTGTATTTCTTGATTAATGCAAGGTCTACCCAGTCTAGAGTTTTCTTCCAAGTACAGCAAGAGGTAGGAACCAAAACTCCCACCTGATACATGAAGTACCCCAATCACAGTTGTTAGAAACTGGCACTTTCTTCATTACCATCACCGCCACATTGGTATTTGTCCTAAGCCAGCAAATTTTAATCTTTCCCTTTCTCTGCTCTTAGCTTCCTTCTCACTAGGAGGGTGAGAAAGTAGCTTAAAGTACATGTCCTAGGTATGGTAGGAATATCGTTCCCTAAAACATCTCTTATTTAAGTTCTTCTGATAGATCAGTTATTTTCACTGAGGGTAAAGTGACAAAAATATTTTTTCTTTTCTATATATAGCCTATTATTAGGGCCTCTGTGACTTCGAAGTTAGAAAAATTAAGAAATGGGATTTAATAAACTTAAAACAGTCAAGGTTGCCCCTTGTTGGTGGCTGCTCACATCTGTAATCTCAGCACTCAGGAGGCAGAGGCAGGTGGATCTCTGAGTTCGGGACCAGCCTGGACTACAGAGCAAGTTCCAATACAGCCAGAGCTACACAGAGAAACCCTGTCTGGCAAAACAAAAACAAAAACAAAACAAAACAACAATAACAAACCAGTCAGGATTACTTTATAAGCTAGTACTTCAAATATTAAAACAATACCAATGTGTCAGGGTACTGTAAGACAAACACAAATTGTGAAAAATGTAACCACTATAATAAAAATACTAAAATAAACATTTACAAAAATAGAAAAGGGAGAAAGGATTTTTAAAAAAAACATACAAAAAGCAAGAACCAACAATTCGCTAACTCCCCAAAAACCAATGATAGTGAACCAAAATAACCAAACTGTATGTACCATCTTTCACTATTGATGTGATATTAAAAACCCCATGCTATCAGAAATACACACGCACCAATCTGTTAGTACTTATCAAGAGCCTTAAGTAAAAACATGCTGTTTTATTCATCAAATTTACACATAAAATTTATCCTAAAATAAATGCTTTCTGCGTGCAATTGAACTGCTATACAGACTTTAAAGTGACATATACAAACAACAATACAGGTCTGGTATTCATTCAATTACAAGGAGAAAATCCTATCATAATATTGTGCAAAACAGTCTACGGATTATAAAATGGTGCATGAAGAATATAGCTTTTGCTTTATAAACAAAATGCTGGTATTTTATTTTCTGAAGGCAGCACTATAAGTGACATCTCTTTTCTTTGTTGATCTACATAGAGCCTGGAGAGTGAAAAGAAAGTCTGTATGTTTGCATATTTGTGTATTCTATGTGCATATGTGATATTTGGAGGTATAAATATTCCACAGTATGAGAAAAACCAGGGTTTCTAGACACCTAGGACATCAGGAATCCAAGGAAGCGCAAGTCCCTTATAAACTCATGTAGGATCTGTGCATAACCTATACACATCTTCTGTATTCTTTAAAAGTACATCTACACTACTCATAATACCTAATACAAATGTAAATATCATGCAAATGTAAATATTATGTAAACAGTGATTGTATAGTACTGTTTGCACATTAGTACAGACACAATTTAAAAAATATCTATCTGATCCCTAGTATGATGTACCTGTATGGAAGGCTAACTGTATATACAAAGAATATATGCCAGGCAGTGGTGGCGCACACCTTTAATCCCAGCATTTGGGAGGCAGAGGCAGGTGGATTTCTGAGTTTGAGGCCAGCCTGGTCTACAGAGTGAGTTCCAGGACAGCCAGGGAAATACAGAGAAACCCTGTCTCGAAAAACAAAACAAAACAGACAAATAGTGACAACAATATGCCTTTTGAATTAATTCACACGCTAGTCTCCATTGCTTACCTGGTCTTTTGTGGATATGGTCTTGTTAAAAGCATCAGTAAGTTCATACCTCTGAAGTACCAATAACAAGAACTTGTTGGGATCCATTATAGATGCTCCAATCTGTGAAAGAAATTGAGTGTCATATTTCTTGTGTATTAAATGGAGGAACAGATGTCTCTAATAGGCTCTTTAGAAAACTACAAAATAATTTTGCAGAAGATAATAGATTGCCTATCTATTTCTATGCTATCATGTTCAGTTAATGGTGAAACTCAATTTAAAAACAGTATCTCCTCTTACTTTAAGAAACAAATAAAGGAAAGGAAAGATCTAATAGAAAGTAACTGAAACAGGTACCTGAAGCATGATGATATCTTTATCATACATCTCTTCCCTGCACTTAACATCTTGATAATAGAAAACCTGTGAAAGAAATGGCAGACAGATGATAAAGGAACTGATTTTCAATAAACATCTTTTTCACCATGTATGTGTATGTTTACATGTGGATGGGCAACGCGCGAGCGTGTGCGTGCGTGCGTGCTCTCCACTTTGTATGATGAGTCAGGATCTCTCACTTCAACCTAGAGCTCCCTGATTTGGCTAGTTTAGCCGGCCAGCTTCCTATGAGAACTCTTTGACTCAGCATCCTACAGCTATGATTACAGGGCTATCGTAGCAACCTAACTTATGTGGATTCTAGAACCCCAAACCCTGGTCCTCATGTGTGTGCGGCAAGAGCTTCATCTACAGAGATATCTTCTACCCCTCAGACAAAATTCTTAACAATAGGGTCTCAATTAGATGGCTCAACAGGTAAAGATGCTACCAAGTCAATACCCTGAGTTAATCCCTGAGACCCATATGATAAAGAAAAAAACCATTCCTTTAAGATGTTTTATGACAAAACTTATTCTTCAGAATTTCCGTCAACTAGAAATCTCTGGAAATGATTATTTTTTGAAAGAAAATAATTTTCTACACCAAATGTAGAGATGGCAGTTCAAATCTGTAATATTAACTAGCACATGGGAAACTGAGATAGGAGGATTCATAGGTTTGAGCTCAGTCTGGGATACGAAGATCCTGTTTCAAAACAAGAGTAACAATAATGTCTACCTGTAATGTATAGGGAAGTAGATTCAATCTCTCTCACTAAAAAATAAAGAAAAAAAAAAGAAAGAAGAAAAAAAGAAAAAAATTGTAACACCATTTTCTTCTACGTGGCAAAATTCTCAGATCTTTTAAGAAAAGTACTTCTCCCATTTTCCCTAAAACATAAGGAAAAATAACTAAGGTAGTCATTGTTGTTGTTGTTTTTAAATGTGCCAGGGGCTGAACCCAGATCCGCACAGAAGGATTTTAGCACTGAGTTACATTCTCAGCCTATAGGGTAGTCTTTCATTAGGGCAGATTCAACGACCACCACAGAAACAGACAAAAACAATAGCAAAAGGGCAAATAGGGGCTAGAGAGATGGCTTAGGGGCTAATGGCACCGGATGCCCTTCCCAGCACCAACATGGCAGCTCACAATCATCTATGACTCTAGTCCCACTGATACTGCATGATATACATGGTGCTCAGACATGCAAACAGACAAAACACCCCCCCACACACACACGGGGGGGGGGGAGAGAGAGAGAGAGAGAGAGAGAGAGAGAGAGGGAGAGAGAGAGAGAGAGAATGAAAATAGGAGAGTTGGTGGGAAGACTCAATGTCTCAAAGGATAAGTTAATGGGAGATGGGATAAATATTAAATAGGAAAAAGGAGAAACACTTATAAGATCCCCAGAATTTTTATATCTAAGAGATTACACAGGAGAATAAGAGCAAATATTTGGCAAACTCTTTAAACATGGAGTAAAATAAACCTAGACTAAAATTTTAAGAAGGGAACTCATTCCCATACCTGGCTAATGAGAGAGAGCCCATTTCTGCGCCACATCTCGGCAACAACCTGAGCGACCAGCACCAGACAGCGCAATGGGTGCTCCACTAGGACCTCCACTTGAAAGCCGTCCTGAAACACAGGGAGCTCAGCTTCATTATTTCTCACAGTACACATGCCTTGACACATGCAAGAAGTACATAAAAAGGGAGAGCTTGCACTTGGAATTCAGATTTCAATATGAAGCATTCTGCTGTGAAGTGACCAAGTGTGAGTATTCAGAGGTTAAAAATATGATTTTCTTTCCCACCCATCAATGGAGATGACTAGAAAATACTTAAGAGTCACTTACAAAAGGCACAAATTCATGCAGTCTTGAAACAGCACCTAGTCTGCTTAAACGTACATGAAGACCTAAACATTTAAAAGAAGAAAAAAGAAAACAAGAAAGCAATTAAACCCTACTAGCATATGTTTAATTAACTCACAAAGTTTGAAAAAGTCGGGTTATTTAAATGTATTTTCACTAGAGTTGAAAATACACTAGAGTATATCTCAGAATGCTTGCCTAGCAGTGGGAAGCCTTCAAGTCAATCTCCAGTTTGCCCCCCAACACACACACATTCTAAGTTTAAAAATGATACTCCAAAATGAAAACATTTGACTTCTAATTTTGAAATACAGTATTAGCAAAACACAATTCTACATTGCACAACATCTTACATTTGTGTATAGATCATATAAAGTTAAAAGTCTACCTCTCCAGGTGTTTATTCTACTCTCAAAGGAAAATTAGGAGGGCCAGCAAGGTGGCTCAGTGGGTAAAGGTGCTTGCTGTCAAACCCAGCAACTTGAGTTCAATCCCCAGAACTCACATGGTGGCAGGAAAAAAATGAACTCCCACAAGTTATCTTCTGATCTCCATACATTCAACATAGCATATCATTCCCTCATCCAAAACAGAAATAAGTATGCAAATGTAATTTAAAAGATGAAACAGAAATATCAATAGAATTGAAACCTAATCTGAATTTTGGTATAAATTTATATAAAAATTAACATTTAAAAACATTTAGAAACTGGGTAGTTGATAGAAAAGTTGGTCCTTAAGTAAGAATAAAGTATGAGTAAGCTTCCTTGGATAAATATTGTGATGACAGCTCTCAAAGGTCAGAAATAATAATCGTCACTAAGCCCAGCATCTAATGGGAGTATATGGAACAACAAAAAAGAGAAATTACTCTTCTACTCAGAGTATCTAGAAAAGTTACCAGAAATACATGAAAAACAAAAGCACTTACCAGCAAGAGTTCTAGAGAGGGGCAGATGTATGCTCACAAGGTCCTCAGACACTTTGTATGATCTGGTTTCCAAAATATGACCGCACAATTGTACTACTGTCTTGGTACTAGCCATGAAATTTGTACTGCACCTCATTACAGCTTTGTGACACTCTTTATAAGCCACTAGTAAGAGATCTTCCTAAGGTAAAAGAAAATACAAATATATTGACAAGTCAGTTACTTTGTCACCTACTACTTAATAAATATTTATTAAATATAAGCACAAAATTGTTCTATGCATTCCCAGGGTTACCTCCATAGGATATAAATCCAGAGAAAATACAAAATATAAGCATTTGTAATCAGAATAAAAATTGTAGGCACCAACTAAATGATATAGTTATCTTCAAAAGGCCAAAAAAAACAAGTATAATTAAAGGCATGTGCCTCAAACCCTGTCTCAAAACAACCAAAGAATACTGAGACATTCTTTTGGCATGAAGACGGAATTCGGAAAGGCAATCACTAGTTGAGCCTAATAACTAATAATGAAACTGTTAGGACTGTGCAAGCTTGTTATTATTATTATTTCTGACCTCTGCCCAGCAAAAGACATACTTTTGAAAGTAGCTTTCCAATGACTCCTCAAAACACACACACACACACACACACACACACACACACACACGGGGTTGGGGGAGACTCATTGAGAATATTTGTCCATGCATGTAGCTCAGTGGAAGAGTTTTGGCATAGCATGTGTTTGCGCAAGCACATGGGGGGCTTAGTATTTTCTAAAACTTACAGAGAAGTAACTGGCAAAGCATGCTTCTTGCTTTCTTTTCTTTCTTCCTTCCTTTCTGTCTCCTTCACTCCCTCCCTCCTTCCTTCCTTCCTTCTTTCCCTTTTTTGGTTTTCCAAGACAGGGTTTCCCTGTGTAACATTCCTGGCTGTCCTGGAACTAGCTTTATAGACCAGGCTAGCTTCAAACTCACAGATCCACCTGTCTCTGCCCTCTGGGAGTAAAGGTGTACACTAACACACCCAGCAGATGTTTCTAATAAATAAATCCCTAGGCTTGATCCCTTACAACACACATAGAACAAATTTACGTGTGAGGAAAGATGAGAAGGGGCATTCTAATAAAAAAAGAAAAGGAAATACAACTCCTATTCAAACAATAGAAAAGAATGAAAAACGACATGAATCAAAGGTTTTATGGGTGGAGTTACTGAACATTAAACTGGAAATACTGCAGTATGTAAATATATTGACAGTGTCTACAGTGTAATGGAGTCAATATATTTTTCAAGAATTGATGTGAGTCACCAAAGGTGAAGAAAGGAAAGGTAAACTGAGGAGACACGGACACTAACAGGGAGATGACACACATCTGGAACACAGAAGATCAAATCGGAGTGAGCACGGTAGGAAAGCAGAAGCGCTCGCCACTCAGCTCCTTAGTTCAGTTCTTCTCACACTGCTTGATCTTGAGAAAGGGACTCCATAGTCAAATAAATGTGGGGAACATTTCTCTTAGGTTCCAGCATACTGATTACCAAACACACAGAATACGGAGGCTCTGGGGTTTCTTGTTTGGGAGAACATTTTAATTGCAATGCTAATAATAGGACAAGGAAAGTCAAGATGACAGAATAGAAGTTTGAAACTGAAGGAAGTAGTAATAAATTGATTTAAGATATTCTGAGTCTGAATATAAAAATGTTAGTCTAAGTACAACTGTCTGCATACAAACTAAAGTGGAGGTCCAACTTGGGCAACTGATGCCTTTAATTAATGAAAGACAATTATAAAAAGAATACTGAGCCAGGCAGTGGTGGCACACACCTTTAATCCCAGCACTTGGGAGGCAGAGGCAGGTGGATTTCTGAGTTCGAGGCCAGCCTGGTCTACAGAGTGAGTTCCAGGACAGCTAGGGCTACACAGAGAAACCCTGTCTCAAAAAAACCAAAGAATACTGAGACATTCTTTTGGCATGAAGACAGAATTCGGAAAGGCAATCAGTAGTTGAGCCTAATAACTAATAATGAAACTGTTAGGACTGTGCAAGCTTGTAAAAAGCCAAGGGAAAGAAAGAGTCCTCACCCATCTCCCTCACTCCCTTTGCCTAGCTAAAAACTGTCATATTATATTCCTAAAGCTAGCCACGGAAGTCTATGCCCACACCTCATCCTAACATGAAGGTTTCCCCTTTTACCTCTATAAACCATCATTTGCCTATGGGCCACTTCTGTCTCCTCTCTCTATACACACACACACACACACACACACACACACACACACACACACACAGCCATACTCCAGACATTGTTTGTCATATCTACTACCCACCTACAATCTCCAACCCCACCCCAACAAATATCCCTTCTCCCTTTCTTCCTTATTGCTATCTCCTGTCTTTGTCTCTTATTCCCTGCCCTTTGTCCTCAGGGGCAGGTAAATCTCCTTTGTACTGCAAACTTGGTCTTGGGGGTCCTGAGCCAATACCCTTCTGTCTTTGAAAGGGGCTTCCACTATTCTAGAGGACAGCAGTCCTATCATATGTGTCCATAGGCAGGTGAGTAAGTGGGAAAAAAAGAAGACAACAAAGGAGACAAATCCCAGGAAAAGAAGTGTAAGTTGGAACCAAGAGCCTTGGTAAAGGTATTGGTTTCCATAAAAGAAACTAAAAGGTAAGACTGAGTCTTGAAGACATGGAGAAACCTGGTCAGATTATGTGATCTCACAGAAAAACTGGAGGGAATGATGGAACTGACTCAGAATGGCAACCTTCTCAGCAAAAATAAAAGAGTAACCACAAAGATGACTCAGTGGGTAAAACGCTTACTGTGCTAAGGATCTAAATGTGGATCTCAAGTACCAACGTAAAAACTGGATCGGGTGGCTACCTATAACCACAGTGCTGGGGGCAGAGACAAGATCCCACAGGGCTTCCTGGCCAGCCAATCCAGCTAAAATGGTAAGACCTAGGTTAGTGAGAGACACTGTCTCAATAAGGTATAAAGAGGAAGGCACCCAATGTCTGGCATATCGCTCTGTGTGTGTGTATGTGTGTATGTGTGTGTGTGTGTGTGTGTGTGTGTATGTGTGTGTGTGTGATGCATATGTGTCCATATCCTTATGGAGAAAAATGTTATCCCCCAGGAGCATCCACTTTGTGTCTTTTATTGGAACCTGGGCTCACCTGTTAGCTAGGGTGGTTGGCAAGAGAGCCCCATGGGAACCTCATGTCTCCACAACACTCCTAGCACTGAAATGACAATCACCCACAACAATGGCTGTCTTTTTATGTGGATGCTGGAATACAGGTCCTTATGCTTACATGGCAAAGACAAGACAAAACAAAAAAAAAAAAAAAAAACCCAACTGTGCACTCTTAGACACTGGACCATCTTTCCAGTAGTTCCAAGATACATTTTTTTAAAAAATTACTTTCTATTTTATGTGTATGGCTATTTCACCTGCATGTCTATCTGTGTATCATATATGTACACTGCCTGTGGAGGCCAGAAGCAGGTGTCAGAACCCTTGGAACTGGAGTTAGAGATGGTTGTGAGCCACTGGGAATGCTGGGAATTGAACCCAGGTCCTCTGAAAAGGCATCAAGTACTCTGAAGAGCTGAACCATTTCTTCAGCCCTCAAGGCAGATCCTGAGACACATTTTCTAGTCAAATATGAAAGAATGAATTTTCCTTTTATACTTAATAATATAATTTTAAGTAACTAAAATAGTCACATTTTAAACTTATATCAAGAAAACTATAGCACAAACTATGCCACGAATAACTATTAGAACACTTACAAAGGCACACATCCTACTACCAAATCTTTAACTTACATCACAAGCACACCACTCTTGGAACATGAGCAAAATATTCTTTAGTTGCATCTGTATAGCGATGGCAGCCTCCCAGTCAGGGTCTACTTCAATGTGTTGTCCAACTTGTCTCCTGATTTCTTCCATTCCCTGCAAGGAAAGACGAGTTAATCCATGGCCTTTTCTGTTGTTGTTCCTCTATGACAAAATATAAAAATGCCAGCATTTACATCCATAAATGTATAGTATTTTAACATGGTGACTATATGAGTTACATGTATTATATTGTAATTACACGTATTACGATACAGAATGCATGAGTTAGAACACTAGCTTTCCAAAGTGCACACAGTTCATGGGTATCTGTCTATAAATACTGTGGTCATTCTCTCATATGAAAAACAAGAATCATAACAGAAAGTATACCGATAAGCTAAAGATATTTATGTAGTCTTATGTGGTAAGCATTCAACAAGCATTAACAATAACACCATTGACCACCCACCCACCCACCCACCCACCCACCCACACACACACACACGAACAAGTTAGTGTTTATATCTTATTTCTACTACATTACAGAAGTCTTCTATGAACACCACAATTTACTTTTTTTTTTGAGAACTGTTGAGAAGGGCGGGAGAGGCGGCTCGGCAGCGAAGAGAACAGACTGCTCTCCTACAAGACCCGAGTTTGATTCCCAGCACCCACATGGTGGCTCACAACAACCTGAAACTCAAGTTCCAGGGGACCCAACATTCTCTTTTGGCACACAGGACACCAGACATGCATACGGTACATAGACATATATTCAGTGAAGATATCCATACAAATAAAATAAAAATAAATCTCAAAATAAAATAAAATGGGAGGAAAAAGGAGGTTGATTTTTTTTTTAACTAATTTATTTTGTTGGTACACTAGAGAATTATCATACCTGCATACAGGTAAGAATCTTCAGAAAAGACCGGAAGCCTTCCAGGAACTGTGCTCTTAATCTTTCTGTCCATATGATAGGCTTGCTAATTAGGATGTACCTATCATTTCAATAGAAAAAGAAATAGTTCACTCTTTTATTCTGAGATGATCTTAAGGTTCTCAGGGTTACAGACAACATTGACTCATCAAAATTGTAAATTCTAATTTCTTACAGTAATTAGAACCTCTGGGCAGAACTAGAGTTATTTATTGGCTTTATTTATATAAAACTGGCAAGATAAGAGAGTCACTACAAGACCACCATCAAGGCTAAGCCTGGCTTTCTAAATTCTGCTTCAGATTAATGGAGCAACCTAGAGTGCCACAGTGCAGGCTGTTATAGGACAATACCTGTAAATAAATGTAGTACAAGACTTCCTCAGACTTGTCATAACCATTACCTAAAGGCCAAGGCAAATCCTTTCAGGCACAGGGGATTTCAAGCTGACTTCCTACCTCTAGGACTTCAGAACTTAGAACCTGAAAGAAGGGTGTAAACCCACATGTCACCATGCATTGCCCATTAGGATGTACAAATTTGGAGAGATAATTGTAGGTTAGGCTCATGCTAACCCTACAATTCACCAAATCAGTATTTCTTTTGGATAATAATTGCTTTCAATGGGGACAAAGTTAATCATGGACTAAGTTCTCAGGTATGATCAACAACTATTAAAAACTATTAAAAACCTGGGCGGTGGTGGCGCACATCTTTAATCCTAGCACTTGTGAGGCAGAGGCAGGCAGATTTCTGAGTTCGAGGCCAGCCTGGTCTACAGAGTGAGTTCCAGGACAGCCAAGGCTATACAGAGAAACCCTGTCTGGAAAAAAAAAAACAAAACAAAACGCATTCCTGTTTTATATATATGAGCATGTGTAAAAGAGGGATTGAATATAAATAAGATGTACATCTTTGAAATTCAAAGAATACTGGAAAAACACAGCCAACACTATAATCCAGTGTTAGTCACATACAAACAAACAAGCAAAAACAGGTACCAAGGAAGTACTATAGAATTCAGGAGATCATACAGTAAATACAGAAAAAAGTCTGAATTGTAAAAACAGTGCAGATTATGGTCTAATTTCTCCTATTCTTTAGATAGCTATCAATGTGATAACTATACATTAAAAAATAAAAATATAAGCCGGGCGGTGGTGGTAACGCCTTTAATCCCAGCACTTGAGAGGCAGAGGCAGGTAGACTTCTGAGTTCGAGGCCAGCCTGGTCTACAGAGTGAGTTCCAGGACAGCCAGGACTACACAGAGAAACCCTGTCTCGAAAAATGAAAATAAATAAAAAATAAAAAAATAAAAATATAATTATGAGCCAAGTCTGTTAGTGTACCTCTTTAGTCCCAGCACGTGGGAGGCAGAGGCAGAAGGAATTCAAAGCCAGCCTGGTCTACAGAGCAAGGTCTAGAACATCCAGGACTACATAGAGGGACCTTTTCTCAATAATGATGATGATGATGATGATGATGATGATGGTGTCAGATGGCTCAGCAGGTAAAGGTGCTTGCCAATAAGCCAGATGACCTGAGTTCAATGCTGAAGACCAACATACATGGTGGAGGAACTAGGGATTCCCACAAGTGGTCCTCTACCTTCACAGACCACACATGCTGAGTCATGTTCTCTCTCTCATGTGCACTTGCGCTCTCTCTCTCTCTCACACACACACACATACACATACATTAATACACACACTCACACACCAAAAAAACAAAAACAAAAAACAAAATAAATGTAATAAAAATACATTCAGCAGGACCTTATCAAATAGTTGAAATATGCTAGTTATTATTTCTTAAAGACAAAAAAAAATTATTAAAGGTAAAACAAAAAAACCACAAGGTTTGGTTGCTCTATGAGAACTACAACTTAATTCTTACACTCTAGTCAGGTAAACTGAGTAAGAATCTTCATTTCAACAACTCTTTGGGTAACTTGAAATGTACTGACTGACACAGGTTACATTTACATTCTTAGTTTGTCATGCTTCATTCCCGAGTGCTCATCTATCAAGTAAAGATGCAAGGGGCAAGAGAAGGAAATGGAAAAGACAGGAAGAGGTCTGCAGTAAGACAGGTAGCCGACGTAACGGTAAGAGGAAAGGGTGAGGTGACTTGTATTGATGGTCTGCTACACTTTCCAGAAATGGAACACAGAGACCACTTAAAATAATAAAATAGAACCAAAGTTCAAATAAAACCTTTCTACTTTCCATTTCTATATAAGTTAGAAATTAGGAATCCAAATACCCCATCAGATATCTTCCAGACTTGAGTGACAAAATCAAACTGGGGTTTGTTCTTTAGAACAAAGCGAGTGTTAGTCCCTCCCTGTGAGACTTTATGGGGCAGGTTACGGGTGGGGACTGTGCCCATTTCACGACATAGGCTCAACAGAGAGGAACGTTAATTCAGAAAAGACTTTGCAGCTATGACTGCTGTCTGTTTCCTCATGTCAAATAACAATTGAATTTTTTTTTTTTTCTAAATGGACAAGGGGAGCTAGAACCAAATAAGGAAAGTCACAAAAAGGACAAGATTTCAAGAAGTTTGCTAATGCTCAGAAAAGGCTGCTCAGAACTGGAATTCACTCTTAGAGAACTAAACTTCCCTTAGGCAATGTCAACTTACCAACGGGTTTGTTTATATTTAGGTGTAGTCAGGTAAGTACAGTAAATGGCTGGACTGCAGAGATCTAAAAGAACTCAGACATGTAGGTATTTGTAGTAATTACTGATTTAAAAGCAGCTTTTGTGGAAAAGTAAATTAACACCTATATAGAGAATAAGGCATAGCTGCAGAATTTATGCATTAAGAAGCAGAAAACAGGGCTTAGTGACTATTTCTTAAACACTATTTCTGAGTAGTGTTTTAGTTTCAGAACAGGTTTCATTGTTGTTTTCTATGCCCTGTGTGGGGATACACGATGTCCTAAAAGGAAAACGAGCAGTATAAAGAGTAGTAGGGCTGAAATTCCTGTTCCAGCACACAGGGGCTTTGTAACCTAGCAACCAAGATTACACTTCCTACTTTATAAGAATGTCGCAATAGTCAAATAAAGGTAATATAAGCAAAGTCCTTTACCACATGAGAACTACTAATAAATTTCACAGGACTCTTCTGAGAGTGAACTGTACTTGTTGAGCAGGTTGTTTAAACTGTGTTAGTTTTGTCTAAAATAACTCAGTTATGAGGTGAATCAACAAGGACATTTCAAATACAGCCATTAGGAAGTTACATTCTGAACAATATGACCATAGATTGACAAAGGACTAAACCCGAATGGCAGTGCTGATCACTAGTACATAATGATTAGCACTACACACTGTTCACTACTACACACTGATCACTACTACACACTGAATAGTGCTACACACTGTTCACTACTACACACTGATCACTACTACACACTGAATAGTGCTACACACTGTTCACTAATACACACTGATCACTACTACCCACTGATCACTGCTACACACTGTTCACTACTACACACTGATCACTACTACACACTGATCACTGCTACACACTGATTACTACTACACACTGATCACTACTACACACTGTTCACTACTACACACTGATCACTACTACACACTGTTCACTACTACACACTGATCACTACCACATACTGATCACTACTACACACTGATTAGTGCTACACACTGATCAGTACTACACACTGATCACTGCTACACACT
>NW_022196897.1:106136444-106148272 GCF_008632895.1 Mastomys coucha
TACTACACACTGATCACTACTACACACTGATCACTACTACACACAGATTACTGCTACACACTGTTCGCTACTACACACTGATCACTACTACACACTGATTACTGCTACACACTGTTCACTACTACACACTGATCACTACTACACACTGATCACTGCTACACACTGATCACTACCACAGACTGATCACTACTACACACTGATCACTGCTACACACTGATTAGTGCTACACACTGATCACTACTGCACACTGATTAGTACTACACACTGATCACTACTACACACTGATTAGTACTACACACTGATTAGTGCTACACACTGATCAGTACTACACACTGATCACTACTACACACTGATCACTACTACACACTGATTAGTACTACACACTGACCACTACTGGGTTTATCCACCATCAACATTTATATTAGAGGTATGATTTACTAAATTTAACAATTTACTAAACTCTAAAAAAAAAAATGTATAGACACAATGATATTTTGAAATAAAAGATTTTGAGAATCTTGAAAATCAAGACTTGGTAAAATCAAGAATCTACTCTAGTTTCCAGAAATCTGTCAATTTATTTTTCCCAGGGCTGGGAATCAAACTCAGGGCTTTGGGTATTTGAGGCAAACACTAAAGTACTGAATCTACTCAACTACTAAATTCCTAACCCCACTTTTTAAACAGACTAAATTATTTTTAAGTTGGACCGGAAGCCCATTTCTTTACTGTTGCAGGCCATTTGATCACACTGTGAACTCCCAGACAGTTTACTAGGAAAACCTGTTTTCAGTTGTGGTACCTTAGGACATACCTTAACCGAGAGCTTTCTCTTTGAATGTTGTAAACAGGACTAAAGAGTCAACCACAGGTCAGGAAGTGGAGCAAACAGCCCGTTGATAGGAAGTGAACATAAGATTATTAAGAAAAAAACATAGAAAGAAGGGGAAGCCAAAAGGACTGATAGAGAGACGCACAGGAAGTAGAAGGGAGGGACATTCAGTTTGAAGGAACTTTTTAGAGAAGGCCTGCGAGGGGATTCTAGTTCTGGGACATCAGCTGAGGAGGAAGGTCCGCTGGGTGCTTTCTCTGCCTTTCTGAGCTAGCAGGCTTTCACCCCAGATTTTGGCTCCTGAGTTTTTATTGGTAAAATAGAGAGATTGAGAATTAAAAAAAAAAAACCAACAACAGTTTACCTTCTTTATTATGCACAGTCATTAGAAATAGGTAAAGCTTGTTTCCAATCATACATGACTTGGGAGATTTAAAAAAATTGTGTGTGTGTGTGTGTGTGTGTGTGTGTTCATGAGTGCAGATGCCATAGAGTTGGAGTTCCAATTGCATGATGTGTGGTTGCTGGGAACCAAACTTGAGTTCCTTGCAAGAGAAACAAATGCCCTTAACTGCTGAGCTATCTCTCCAGCCCTATCTTGGGGCTTTTTTAAAAACAGCAAACTAAGTACATATTTTATTCTAACATATGCTAAAAGAAGTTTTTTGAAGTCCATAGATTTATTAAATAGTTGATCTATCAGAATTTTTATAACATTCACCATTTCTAAAGTAAATGGAAACTTTATTTTAATGATTAGAACAGTTTTATCGGGCTGGTAAGATAGCTAAGCAGGTAAGAGCACTGACTGTTCTTCCGAAGGTCCTGAGTTCAAATCCCAGCAACCACTGTTCAGCTACAGTGTACCCATGTACATAAAATAAATAAATAAATCTTTAAAAAAAAAAAAGAGAACAGTTCTATTATATGATTCTAATTTTAGTTTAAGAAATTTTAGAATTATTTTTCAATATGAATTGGGTGGGTGTGCATGTGTTTGCACACATGTCTACAACTGCCTGTAAAGACCAGAGAGTCAGTGAGATCCCCTGGATCTGGAATCCAGAGAGACAGTGAGATCCCCTGGATTTGGAATCCAGACAGAGTGAGATCCCTTGGAACTGGAGTTAAAAATGGGATTTGAGGGCTGGTGAGATGGCTCAGCGGGGAAGAGCACTGACTGCTCTTCAGAAGGTCATGAGTTCAAATCCCACCAACCGCATGGTGGCTTACAACCACCCATAATGAGATCTGACACCCTCTTCTGGTGCAGCTGAAGACAGCAACAGTGTACCTACATATAATAAATAAATAAATCTTTAAAAAAAAAAAATGGGATTTGAACTCAGGACCTTCGGAAGAGCAGTCAGTGCTCTTATCCGCTTAGCCATCTCACCAGCCTGATAAAACTGTTAATAAAATAAATTTCCATTTACCCTGACCTGGGTAGTAGGTACTGAACCCAGATCCTCTGCAAGATTAGTATGTGCCCTTAAACACTAAATGACCTCTCTAGCCTGTAAATTTCAGTTTCTTGTATTTAATATATGAATGCTCTGTCTGCATGTACACTTGCATGCCAGAAGTGGGCATCGCATCATTTTATAGATGGTCATAAGCCACCATACCGTTGCTGGGAGTTCAACTCAGGACCTCTGGAAGAGTAGCCAGTATTCTTGACCACTAAGCCATCCCAGAAGCCCCAAATTTTAATTTAAAAAGAAACGTTCAGTCATCTTCAGGGAGAAAATTTGAATTAAGGGAACTCTGATAAGTATCAAAAGGCTGGTATATAAGTGAAAAGGGAAGTAAAAAGAAAAATAAACAGGTAACTGGAAACTAAGAGTATATTAGGGGACAAAACCATGAAATGTATAAGTGAAGGATAAGTGCAAAGTGTGGAGGTTACGGCCGGCCACTCGATGGCCCAAGTACAGATGATGGGCCTGTGCAAAGTGTGGAGGTTACAGTGTGGAGCCAGCCGCTCCATGGCCCAAGTACAGTTGACGGTACTCAGTACCTGCTTTATGCCAGTGTGTTATACTCAGTAAGACTTTGCTTAAGATATTTATTGAAGTCTTGTGTTACTCATGGGAAACGGATTCCAGGATTCCACTCCCTAGATACTTAAAACAATAAAGTATTTGCAAATAATGTATATACATCACAGGCAATTTAAGACCTATACAAAGCAAATGTTCTATAAACAGTTGTTATACTACAGTGTTTTGAAATAAAAACAAGGAAAAGAAACTGTACAAGTTGAGTACAGAATCAATCTTTTTTTTTTTTTGGTTTTTCGACAATCATTTTTTTATTACTTCCAAGTTGTTGGCTGGATCCCTGGATGTGGAGCCAACTGCATTAGCATGTGACAATTACCTTTGTGTTTTGCCATCAGGGTAAAGAGAATCCTAGTCGAGCAAGAGGATCAAATGTTTACTTATATGACAGAGCAAGAAAGCACACTGTTCAACACTTACTTTAGGTCACATATGACTGCGTAGACTCTCCCCAGTTTGTCTTGGCTATAACCCTGGAAGTTGAATTTATTGTTCCTGTCCAAGTACTCAGGTAAAACTTCTAGCAGAGTCTCAGTAATGACAGAAATAACATTCTGCTCTTCTATAAGATGCCGGGCCTGTAGAATATTTCAAGAATATTGTCTTAGCATTATCTCACCATAATATGGACCTAATTTATTCACTCACTTGGTTGACCAGCATTTCATTTTGTTCTTCCTGGGTACCCCTAGAGTTACTGCCCAGGTAGATACCACTGAAGTATCATTAAAATCTCCAAATGAAAGTAGCCCAACTTTGTGATTATCACATGATTTTAATTTGATCCCCATCAAGTTTTCCTGAGAACATCTCATACATACCAAGGTCGGGACAGTGAACATCTGAACGGACAGTGCGGTTATGGAGATGCTCCTCTCATGGTCGTCACTGATGTACTCTTTCTGCAGTTGTTTGTAATACTGAAAGATGCAAGTGGAGAACCCATTGCAAATCATTACTAAAACCTTTCAATTCTGAACTTTAGTAACGGCCTCAAGAATGACACAGTTCATAAGATGACAAGTCAATAGACTTCTGGTATCGTTATCACAGTTGACAAAAACACCATCACCAGCAAGAAACCGAAGACTAGCACATGAATTCAACTACTGGATCTAGCAGAGACAGACAATTAACTTTAAATTCAAAAGACACAGCCGAAAACCATGGCTGAGTACAATAGTGTAGCTTACCCTTTCTCAAAAAAACAAGCAAAAATACCCCTCAAGCAATGTTTTACAGTTTCTACTCTAACAGTACAGAGTTGGATATATTTAAAGTATTTAGCAACTTACATGAATGAGGAGACAAATCACAGTCAATCAACCATTTAAGCAGGGTGGGCTTAATAGCTTTTTGTCCTCAGTGGTACACACCAGCCCTCTTGTATTAGATCAAAGTCAATACCACATTTACCAAGTAATAAGCATCTTATAAACAATTTGCTTATTTAGTCTTTCTCTACAGAATCCTAGAGTTTAAGAGATGACCACAGTATATAAAAACTGTATCTCATCTAAGTAAGATAAGCTTTTGTGAAATAGATAAAATTTCACTTCAGATCACATATTCTTCTATCTAGGCCCAATAATCTTATGTCTAAAATGTTTTAGAAAGTATTTACATTTTCAGCTACCATCACCTCCAAGGGACAAGACATACATATATTTTCTTAATTCCTGTTCTTATTTTATGTGTATGAGTGTCTTGCCTGTGTATGTCTGTGCACCCTTTGAGTGTGGAGGCCAAAAGAAAACCATGGATCCCCTAGAACTGGAGTGAGCCAACATTTTGGTGCTAGAAATTAAACCTAGGTCCTCAGGAAGAACAAGTGCCCTTAAGCCATCTCTCTGGCCCCTAAATGTTAGTTTTTAACAATCTGCTCAGAGAACCCAAAGAAGGCATCTGATTCCCATGCCGTCATTTACACACATTGCTACTTCCTCTCTGCTTCCAACTCTAGTTTTGGTTCTGTCTTTACCCTGTTCTATGCCTCTTAGAACGATCTGAAAATTAAAATCAGAAGGAGTTCCCTGGCATGGTAGTGTACACCTTTAATCTCAGCACTTGGAAGGCAGAGGCAAGCAGATCGCTGTGTGTTCAAGCTGGGATGACATAGTGAGACCTTGTCTCAGAAGGATAAGGAGGCCTGGAGAGATGACCTGGTGGTTAGGAGCACTTGCTGCTTGTTCAGAGCACTCAGGTTCCATTCCCAGAACCCACAAGGTGGCTTAAAACCACCTCTAACCCCAGGTCCAAGAGATTTGACACCCTCTTCTGGCTTCAGGCACAAACATGGTTCACAAACATACAGGTGGATGAAATACTCATACACACAAAACAAAAGCAAATAAATCTTCAAAAAAAATCAAAATGAGACAATAAATAATATCTCTGAATAAGGCAAAGTAACAATCTTAAAGTCCTTGTTCTGTGTAACCTCATAATTATAAGGACAATAAGTAAAAAGACATAATAATATATGGCATATAAAGCAGATCAATAAAGCAACACAAAAGAGTTTTATTTTTATTTTTGTAATTCTAATCTCAGTGAACTATACTGGCCCCCTAATTCCTGCCCCTGTCACCTGTGTATCTGTTCGTCTTTTCTGCTATTCCCCTCATGCAGACACTTCTATTCTTGCAGTAATATTTCTAGCAGGCAAATAAATGATCAAAAAGAATGAGTGGAAAAAAAAGACAAGAATGACTGTCTGGATAACTGTAATAACCTGCCTTTGCTTGGCTTGGGAAACAAGCCATTTTCCAACTGTCTTCTCTCTAAAACTCTAATCCAACAACTACCATTTGTGAAAATACTTATTGTTGTATAAAATAATACATTTTAATGAAGAAATTAATAACAATTTAAAATGAGTTTCATACATATCTCTAGCTTCTATAACTTCATTTTTTAAAATTATGTTACAGTTATAAAGAGCAATTACCTTCACAAATTCCATAGCAAAGAGTTTTTTGTATTCCATCTCCATAAAAAAACTACTAAAGATCAATTCATGAAGGATCTTACGGGCACCTGTAGATCATTAGGAAGCAGAAGGTGAGGACGTCACCAAGACACAGACAAATCATTCCAGGCATTAGAACTAGCAGAGCAGGTGTTTTGTCTTGCTTTGTTTTTTAATTACCATGCTAACAGCTTCAAAGGTGAGGTACAGTCAATATCATGAATTAAACACACAGAGTCTACCAACTCTTCCAGTTTCTGTTCCTCCCCCCATCACTCACCTTACTGTGGATCCCTCCAAACCTATGTTTTCATATTTTTAAACTTTATTTTACTTTTAATTATGCAGGAGTGTGTGTGCATGAGTGCAGATGTTCATAGAAGAGGCCCAATCTCCTGAAGCTGGAGTTACAGCCTATTGTGAGCGCCCTAGTTTGGTACTAGGAACTCGGGATCTCTGCAGGAGCAGTGCTCCTCAGTGCTCCTTCCTAGCCTCTAAGCCACTTCTCTAGCCCAGCCCCATTTTATCTTTTTCTACCATTTAACTCACAACTACACTAACTCTGCCCTTTCTTCTTCCGTACCTTTCAGACTCTCTCTCATCTTTTACTTTCTATGTCTCATTTAGATTGCTATAGTAGTGAAAACATTGCTTTAATAAAAGCATTGTTACATAAACCTGATTAAACACTTTTTAATTGACTCTTTCTAAATGAAAGGCACTATTGTTAAAAGACAGTATTCCTGGATTTTTGGTTGTGAGCCTAGCCTTTTAATGACTGAGCCATCTCTCCAGCCTGTATTCCTGGAATTTTTTTTTTTTTGGTTTTTCCAGACAAGGTTTCTCTGTGTAGCCCTGGCTGTCCTGGAACTCACTCCGTAGACCAGGCTGGCCTGGAACTCAGAAATCTGCCTGCCTCTGCCTCCCAAGTGCTGGAATTAAAGGCGTGCGGCACCACCACCCGGCTTATTCTTGGATTTTTAACCAGAAAAATTAAATTAGTTAACCTTGACTTCACAAATAACACAAATCAAGATTGTGTTCAATAACTGATTTCACATGAGACAGACCTTGGTCCTTTGATGAAGCTAAAACCTGCCCCAGACCCTGCAGACAGCTTAAGTAGAGGTCTATTTACCTTTGTAAAGTTTTGCATCCCAGAGCATTAGTCTGCTTATAAGACAGGGATCTTCTGAGCCAGGTTCTTCTATGAGGCAGGCCTGGCAAAATATCTGCCTAAAGTCACCTACAAAGAAAGAAAGTCAAATGAAGTCACATGATTTTTCTTCATATGATATTTCTCCTAAAAGTGTTTCTATAATAATATGTAAAAAGATTAAAATTAACCTTGCTATGTTTGATGCCAAGAATAATTATGTCATCAAAGACTCAAGAGCCAATAAAACATGTTATTTGATATGCATTTAAAAACAAATTTAAGGTATTATACACTTGAAATGTAATCCTGATGAAATCAACCAAAATAAATACTTGACCAAGAAATAAGAAATTTCAATGACAAACATTTTTATAAAACACAATAGTTACTTAGAAATCAGATAAACAAGGTGTATGCTTACTTGAATAGCTCATGATTTTGTTCATCCAGGAGCCAAGGCGCAGAGCAAATTTCTGGTGAGCCATAACCACGGAGTGCAGCACTTCCACGTGGAGCGGGTGCTGAGAGACGTTTTCTGAGTGACTCTACAAAGGACAGGAGGAGTGAGGACAGGCCCCAGACTGTGCTCTAGTGACCTACACTTCATGAAGGAAGCCACAGAGCCGTCAACTGCCCAGTTGCCAGACATGTTTTTACTCATGACACCAACCATGGCAATAAGATCACTTGGCTTTTCTACTTAGGCTCCTAGAAATAACTCGGTGTCTCCTTTGGACCTTCTCTCTGTGCTAATTCAGAAAGTTACCTTTATGTCCTCCTTGGCTTCCTGGCAAGCGGCATACACACCTGCTTTGACAGCCCGGCGACCCTAATTGTAAGGGAAATGACAATGAGGTAGTGGGATGGTAATCACAATCAATGAGTAACACACAACCCATGGACTCGATGAACTGTCAATTATGGTGACGCTAAAATAAAGTCCAGGTATAGCACCATAAGAATGTGACTCCAGCAACCAGGAGGCTGGAAGATCTCAAACTGAAAGGCAGCCCAGGCTACATGAGACTATGTCTCAAAAGGGGCTAACACAACTGAACCTGATGCTGCACTTCTTTAATCCAGCCCTCAGGAGACAGAGGCAAGCAGATGCTTATGATTTGGAGGCTAGCCTGATCTGTCTACATAGTGAACTCTAAGACAGTCAGACAACAATAACAACAAAAACAGAGTTAGGGATGGCATGGGCACAGCTAAGCCAATAAGGCTGACCCACTCCTCATAATCCCAGAACTGAGCAAATGGAGGTAGGAGGATCGGGGTTCAGGATCACCCTCAGCTCCCTCAGCTACACATCAAGTTTAAGTACCCTGTCTTAAAACAAACACCTCCAAGAACTAAGGATGTAGTGCAATGGAAAAGTATTTACCCAGAATGGGCAAAATCCCAGATCAAATCCCAGACAAAAATGTTAAGTTTTTGACAATGTCATGTATACAATAAATTTAGTCATTTCAACCCCCATTATCACCTTTTATCCCACCCTCTCTCATGCTGAAACCCTTCTTCCAAACAAATCCTCTGCTATGTTTATCTTTTTATTTAGTAAGTTGCTGAGTGATCAAGGGTAAGGAGTTACGTACTGGAATACGAACAACTCATCAGTGACAACATCCTTGAAGAAAACCCCCAGCGACCCCTGACTGCTGCCAGTCCTCAGGGAGGAACGGGGCCTCACACACTCTCTCCCCCTGTCCATGAACCTACACTGACTAATCTAATCCTGCTCAGGTAATCACAGCTGCTAGGAGTTCAAGACTGCGACAGTTGCCGCATGTCCAGAGAAGTTAAGACTATAATGAACCATCTTTTTAAAAAGCAGTTAACACCTGAACACCAGAGTGGGTGTAAAAGCAGCATAAGACACACAGTGGTCACGAACCTCTTTGTCGATGGCAGTCGTGTGCAGCTGTGCTTCCGCAAGCTCACAGTCAAGAGCTCGCTGCAGACTGTAGATCACATGATCATATGAATGGTGCTCATCGTTGAAAAGGACACAATAATATCGTTCATTTTTCTCCCTATTTAAAAAAAGATAGATACTCAAATAATAAAGCAAGTGAAAAAAGTCATATATTCTAAAGCAGCACTATGAAGCTGCCTATCTGTAGGGAAATAACACTGGGCTATTGATACATGGCATGATTTTAAATAGTATAGTGCTATGGAATAAAAGAGAACCCCATCAAGGAACGCTAGCACACAATACTTGGGAGGCTGAGACATGCACTACTTGCACCCACAAGCTTGAGTCAAGACTGGATAACACTATGTGATCCCCTGTTTCCAAAAAACAAAACAAAATCGTTAAGTATTCTCTCCTCAGATGTTCTTCTCTCCACTCTCTCCTCTCCCCGGCAGGCTGCCTCGCACCACTCACACACACACTGACAATGGGAGAGACATGCATTCAGGCTTGGAGCCTTCAGGCAGGCAATGATAGGTAATCAGATCTTATTTTTGTATTTGTCTTCTATTTAAGTGATACTGGACTTGACAATCTATCTAGGTTGCAGAGATGGCTAATTGGCTAAAACCAAATACTGCTCTTGAAGGAGACACAAGTTAAGTTCCTAGCACCTACATGAGCAACTTACAATCATCTGTAAAACACGCTGGCATGCACATGGTACACATAATCTCACACAGGCATATGCCAAAATAAAAGTAAATCTGTAAGTGATACTGGAATTATAGTTTTATAAGGGGAAGGTGGAGGGCTTTTTGTTTTTGTTTCAAAGTATAAAGTGCCAGCACTCCCACTTTGTCTATAGGATCTCAGATAAACCACTGACCTTCTTAGATTTGCTACCTTTGTTTACCTCTAGGAAGAGAATATCTACATTCAAGAGTTATATGAGGACCTCAGGCAATATGCAAAACAGTTTATAGATTATGTACTGTCAGCTTTAAATCTTCTATAATATGCCTTTCAAAAGTCCTATTAATCCATGTGTGGTGGTACATGACTAATCCTAGCGCTCAGGAGCAGAGGCAGATCTCTGTGAGTTCAAAAACAGCCCAGATTACAAACTGAGTTCCAAGACAGCCAACGTTGTTACACAGAGAAACTGTCTTGAATTGTCCCACCCCCCGCCCCCCAAAGAAGAAACATGAGTTCAGATAGACGAAAGAGGTATTCACAGTCACAACACAACTAAGCAGCAAGAGGGACAAAAAGGCCAATCTTTGTCCAGTGCTTCCTACCCACAGTGATATCCAAGCACCGCTGTTTGTGCTGGGAAGTATTCACATTGCGTTTGTTGATACAAAGCTTCTTTAAAAACTATCATTATCATCTATTTGAAATTCAAGTACTTACAGATAAAATTTCTCAGTACTTTTATTTCCTCAAGAAGTTTATGACCAACACAAGTAAAAAAGTACACTTGATGTCATTAAAATTCTCAATCATTTCTTCTTATGTAATAAACTCCCCAGAAAAATAACACTACCACCAAAAAAATAAATAAATAAAATTTGTATATGGATTTATACCGTAGTTCTGTAAAACTCTGAGTACTATACAAGTAGAAATAGTCCAACAAGGTCTGAACTATACTTCCATATACAGAATTCCCTTTTTTATTCCTTTGTGACAGAGTCTCTGTCTTACCTGGACCTTGCTATGTAGAGCAGGCTAGTCCTGAATCCACAGATATTCTCCTGCCTCTGCCTCCTTTTTCAATTAAGTTAAAAAAAACTTTTCAAAAAGTTAAAAACTACTAATGTCAAGCAAGACTTACAGCTGATAGAATTCTGAGTTTTATGTAAAAACAAATTAGATCCTGATGCCTGCAATAATCCTAGCACACTATTTCCAAAGCACAAGTGGGGGGGCTAATTAGGTGATTCCCTGTTGAGAAGCCCACACCCACTCTTGCCTTGGGCATATAAAACTACTCTACAAAACATCTACTAAAATATCTATTCTAAAATCATAATAAATTCTAACAGAGCTTGGGCAAGAAGGAAGGACAGAAGGAAGGAAAGAAGAAAGGGAGGGAGGGAAGGAGGGAGGAAGGGAGGAAGGAGGGAAAGAAGGAGCAGATGGAGGGAAGGAAGGGGGCAAGAGGGAAGGCAGACAGGAAAGATGGGCCACACACAGATGTCCAGCAGTGTTTGGCAACATAGAGAACCATCGCTAAGCCCGAGGCTTGTGGCAGCTCCCACCTTATCTGCAGTTCGGGAGGCAACTCCTTTTCTTCTTCCCATATAGTCATTTCTACAATGTATTTTATCACCGAAGGGAATATTCTCCTGGCTTGAGCAATTACCTCTTCATTCAATGGGCAATGCAAGTTCTATGAGGAAACAACAGCAAACATATACTGAGATTATGTCCACATAAATGGGCAAGGAAGATGTTAATTAAGTATTTAAAATAATCACTTCAGTGAGTTTATTATAATATCCATTAGGAATCGAATCAAGTTGAATTCATAAGCTCTTGGTATAAAACTGATATTACAGATGAAAAAAAGAAACACAGTCTATGGAATACCTTTTATTCATATTTTCCCCTGTAAATTCTCTTCATTGTCTTTCTGAATAGCTTCATTATGATAATACCTGGCTATCCATTACAGCTTAAAAAAACTCATAACTTATTTCAAACAGGTCTCATAGTCACTTGAAAAGTACTCACAAGCACGTATTGATAACGAAGATTAAGAAACAGAGCCGGAGGTGAAGTTCAGTGGTAAACACTTGCCTGGGATGAGCATAGTTTGATCCTCAGCACAACAAAACAAGCAAAGAGAGGAGAGGAGAGGAGAGGAGAGG
>NW_022196897.1:106148788-106153557 GCF_008632895.1 Mastomys coucha
AGAGGAGAGGAGAGGAGAGGAGAGGAGAGGAGAGGAGAGAAGAAAGGCAGGAAAGGGGAGGAGCCGGGAAGGGACATTCTGACCATACAAAGCAAGTGCAGTGGCACAGTTGCTGAAGCAGAAAGTAGAGAATCACTGGCTGAGGGCTGGGAAGAGAGGGACTTCTTGAGAAGAGTGTTGACTGTGTACAGAGATTCAGTGGTGCAAGGCAAAAACAAAACAAAAACCTGAATGTGAATATACTTAATATACCTAAACTGTATGTTATATATGGTTAAGATGGCAAACTACCCAAGCCACTCTCTTCTCTTTAATACCTTTTATGTCTTCTCATCAATGGTCTATAATTTTGGTTTTACTCCCTCTTCACAAGTCACCTTCTCTGAATAGTGGGTCCAGAGGTCTTTGTTAAAGAGAGAAAGTGTCAAAGGTACTAATATCAACACTGGAACACAATATTCCTCCTCATCCTTTTTCTCCTTCACATTTTCTTTTGACCATTCATAAACACATTCTCAGGTGAAGAATTGAAAAAACTTTTCTGCTTCCATGTAGTGCTTATGAAAGAATTTTTCAAGAAAAGCATTTGCATCTTAGAAATAAACTCAACTGGAACAAAAGAACCAGAAGTTAATGAAAACATGAAAAAAACCAAAACAAGAAAATAAACAACCAGAAATACGAGAGAAACTGCTTTTACTTGCATACTAAAGAAGCCTCTCTTCAGTGCTCCACATCTTGCTACCAGTGCTATTAGCTAGGTCTGCTTACGCTTGGTGATGCTCCACTAAGCTTAGCACAATCCATGTACCCAGCAGATTACGGATATTACACTCACCAAGGCAGAGAGAATAAATGCTGAAATCACAGTGTTGCAGGAGTTAACATGCTACCTAAAGTAGCCTTCTCTTACCTCCAGATAAATAGTTTCAGAATATTGATTGCTTTCCCAATCTAATTTTAAATCCAAAAATGTTCAAGGTCAGATTTGAGACTGAATTCAGATTTCTAAAATAAAGCTAGCTTCCTGGATATGTGAGACATGTCTTTAACTCCAGCACTCTGGAGGCAGAGTAAGGCTGATTTCTGTGAGTTCTAGGCTAGGCACGGCTACATGGAGAAGCCCTGTCTCAAGAATGAGTGAATGAATGAATGAGTCTAGCATAATTCTTGTCCCCCACCTAAGCATTTTATTGTTGTTTTCTTTCATAATTAATTAAGCACCTCCCATTCCATCTCCTAAAAGGTATTGCTCATATGGCCAATCAAAAATATTTGTTAAATATATTAAACAAAAAAGCAGATATTTAGCTGGGCACTGGTGGTTCATGCCTTTAATCCCAGCACCTGGGAGGCAGAGGCAGGAGGATTTCTGAGTTCGAGGCCAGCCTAGTCTACAGAATAAGTTCCAGGACAGCCAGAACTACACAGAGAAACCCTGTCTCCAAAATGCCAAAATGAAAAAAAGCAGATATTTTACTGTTGCTTGTTTATTTCAGTGCACATAGTAGTAAACAGATACAATCCCAGCAATTGGAAGGCTACGCTTGGGAGGGACCTAAGTTTCAGGCCAGCTGTCTTAAAGAGCAACAAGCATACAGACAAAAAAAGACTAGAAATCTTTGCAAACTGTACTGAAGTTTCTCATTTCTTTTTGGTTAATTTTCTTGAGTTTATTTATTTATTTATTTTTTGTTTTGTTTTTTGGTTTTGTTGGCTTACAATCATGACTCTGTCACCTTGTTCTTTGCAATATTTACATATCTTAGCTCAGTGAGTTAATTTGATTGGCAGTTCTTCCAGAAGGACTCTGAAACATTGAGCTCCAATGTAGATGAATTTTAATCCAATGGCATGGCTATCCTGGCAAGGAATCACATCCAAAGACCTAGGTCTGTGTGATCCAGCTGGAATGCAGATGTGCCACGCACCTTTAACCCTTCTGGCTGGAACACAGACAAGCCCTTAGCACATACCAGTACGTTTGTAGAAGGAAGAGGCCATGTTTGAAAAGTGGCTAATTGAGGAGCAAACAAAGTAATGAATCAGAGAAAGATCTGACAGAATGAGTCATAAATAGGATACTCCCAACTTTCAAGAGGAAAGACAAGCACATGAAACAGAGGCAATTTAAGAGGAGCCCAGGGACAGAGAGGGAGTCAGTGCAGTGGGTGCAGTACAGGGGAGTTGAGTTCCTTTCTGAGTTCATGCAGTTCAATGAAGGTCAGTGGAGGCAGTTGAAACCAGAGAATAAAAAGAAACCAGAAGATTAGAACAAATTGCCAGAGTTAGTTTGAGGCCAAGCAGAACAATTCAGTGAGAAGCTGAGAGAAGCCATATTGAATCAGACAGCTTGGAGAAGAGTATGGGCCAGAGAAGCTAAGTTGAAGCACCCAGACAGAATTCAGAAAGAATTAGAAAGGATGAGTTTATTTAGCAGTAAGCGTCCCAGGCGACAATTACATCAGGTGAAGTTACTTTATACTGCAACATGAAATGTGATTTATATGGATTTTATTTGAGGCAACTATCCCTGAAAAAAAAAATGAGAATGCTTTCCAAGACAGCAGTCCCACATGTGCTCGCACAAGAACCTTCACAAGTGAGTGACAAGAGCCGTCTCTTCAGCAAAGCAAGAGCGGCCATGTTGTATTCCTACATGCATGAATTCACATGCTTAAGCTACACTTGGAGTTTCAGCATGACACTGTTAATAAGACTGGTCTAGAATGGCACATCTTGGCAGATGTGACATCAGTGTATTTGAGTTTCCTAGAACAAGTTTGTAAGGCTCCCTTCCTTTCTCCCACATTTTCGAGCAATTTATAAGCTTTTACTTCTTCGGTGTTAATCAATTCAGTGAACTTTCCTTTTACATGTTTATTAGTAAAAACTTTAAACAGAAAAGCATACCCTCCCTTTCAATATACTTTTATTTAAACTTAACAATGTAACATTTTCCCATATATGCTTTATTTATGTTATTAAATATTTTAAGGTAAAACACAGTCATCATGACATTTACTTTTGGTAATTTGATATGTATTTTTGATAAGAAAGGATATTAAAACACCATTATTCCATCTCAAAACATTAATAACTAAACATCTAACATAACTTAATTTTTTTAATCATTCCTCCTATCTTTTAAAAGTAATTCACCTTTTATTTTCTTTTTTAAAAGATTTGTTTATTTATATGTGCAAGAGTGCTTTGCCTGCATGTTTTTACCATGTGTGTCCCTAGAGGCCAGAAGAGGGTGTGGGATCCCCTGGAAGAGAGTGTCTGATATCCTAAAACTGAGAGGGTGCCATATGAATGCTGGATCCTCTGCAAGAGCAGCAAATGCTCTTAACAGCTCAGTTATCTCCCTATCCTCCTGTGTGTGTGCACGTGTGCGTGTGTGTGTGTGTGTGTGTGTGTGTGTGTGCGCGCGCGTGTGTGTGTGTGCACATGTGTGCTCATGTGTGCGTGAATGCGTGCGCGTGCGTGTGTGTATGTCTGTGTGTGTATGTGTTTGGCTGTTATGACTCTCGGTCATGAACATATACATCTAACTTAATCTCCTACCCCTAGCTGCCATCTTTTGTTCTTCATGATGAAGACCAGACTAGTTCTTTTATTAAAAGACAAAACATAGAAGTAAAACCAAAAACCTATATCCCATGCTTTTCTAAACTATAAAAGTTACTTTGAAGGTTTTATGATGTTCAGAGTAAAGAATTTAACTAAGTGAGCTGTTAATACCAACTTTATTGTGACATAAAATGTACCATTACAATATACTCATGTAAGTGTACAATCTGAGCTGTATATGGTGGCTCAGGCTCGTAATCTCAGCAACTGGGAGGCTAAGCCAAGAAGGTTGACTAGAGTGAGGCTCTGTCTTACCAAACACAAAAACATATGAAACTGCCTATTAATGCTCATGTTTATATGCACATATTAGTGCTGCTCCCTGCCTCCCCAAAGAAGTGTTTCATAGCTGTGGGAGGCAGCTAATGCAGAAGTTCATAGTGCTCAAACTACCAACAGAAAATGGCTAACGATGGGGTGCTCAGGCCCAAGTGAGACATTGGTATCTCACCCTCCCTGGCTCAGAGAACACTGCTGAAGAAGGGGGAGCAAAACTGTAAGAGCAGGAGAATAGGTGTGTGGTAAAAAGATGCCCCAGGACATGCCGCAGCACTGCCTTGGGAACGCACAGCCGCTGCAGGTACATGCACAAGGCTTGCACAAGACCAGGCTTCTCAATATTTTATCAAGGGAAAAAGGGCACGTCAGCCCCACCCAGTCCTGACTGACAGCTGTCAGTTAACAGCTGCTGTGGGTGTAAGCATCATTTTCTTAGGAGTGTACCCACTAAAACGCAGCTCATCG
Source organism: Mastomys coucha (assembly GCF_008632895.1). Lineage (NCBI taxonomy): Eukaryota > Metazoa > Chordata > Mammalia > Rodentia > Muridae > Mastomys > Mastomys coucha. The sequence continues at coordinate 106,153,169 of NW_022196897.1, forward strand.
TCCAGCAAATACTTTTCCTGCTGTCTGCCAAGTTCCCTCAATTACAACATTCTCAGGGAATTGAAACCTTTGCCCTGGTTTCAGGAGGTAAATAGACAACAATCAGATTACAGTACACTCCTGTAAGCCCCTGGTAGGCTAAGGCAGAAGGAGTGCAGTTAGGGGCCGCCCTTAGCATGTTTCAGGCCAGCTTGGGCTACACAGCTGGAACTTATATTAAACAAACAAGCATAAAGAAAACAGCAACAAAGAAATGGCTTTCAGTACACCCACTGATACACACAACCATATCCAAGAGGATATTTTCTCTAAACCTAACATATACTCTATTGCTTTTCATCCCTCTAACTCACATGTCCTGCTTATTCTTCCTTCTTCTCCTCTCGCCC
>NW_022196897.1:106153567-106161693 GCF_008632895.1 Mastomys coucha
CCCCCCCCACTTCCTGACTTCCAGATACTCTAAGTCCCTAAACCATAAAACAACTATGAAGTTGTTTCTTCAGGTAGTACCTTAGTGCTACTGTCCCAAAGCTGGACTAGGGACAAAGGTAAAGCACAGAAGTGTTTCCTGCACCTACAGTGTGACCCTTGTCAAACCATTACTTCAGAAAGACAGTGCAGCAGGGGACTCATATAAAATAAAACAAATTAGCAAAACGGTGAGAAAGGGGAAAAAAGAACTAGAGGCCATTTCCCTTCCAAGGGATGGGCAAGCCCAGCAGAGACTGCCAAAGACAGCACCACAACACGCTCCCACAAACTCACAACACCACAACACGCTCCCACAAACTCACAACACCACAACACACTCCCACAAACTCACAACACCAACACAAAGATAATGACCTAACTAAAAGGCTTAGAGATTTCAGAGTCTATTTTTTTAAAACAGGACCAACAACCATGTACAGGACTTCTATAAACAGGTTAAGAAGTCAGTAGGATCAACACTTATGTTATGAAACAGAGGAAAGTATCAGTAATTTTGAGGGAAAATTAAGAAACATGAAGGGAGAATTTGGCAAGGAAACAGATGCTAAAAAAGAGCCAAACCAAATTCTGGAAATTAAAGAATAAAACAAAACCACAGCAGACCAAGACCAAGAGTTAAGGACAAGTTTTAGAGATGGAACACAGGTTGAGACAACAACACATACAGGCTTACAGAAAGAAAAAATAAATAAATAATGAAGATAACTAAAACTTCCAAGAAGTGCGGCATACAATCAAGAAACATAACCTACGATGGGCAGTGGTGGTGCCCACCTTTAATCCCAGCACTTGGGAGGCAGAAGCAGGCGGATTTCTGAGTTCCAGGCTAGCCTGGTTTACTGAGTGAGTTCTAGGACAGCCAGGGCTACACAGAGAAACCCTGTCTCAAAAAACAAAACAAACAAACAAACAAACAAAAACCTAACCTAGTATCCATGGCATGGCCTAGCTTAAGAAGTTATAACATATTATGTAAAGAGGTTTAGACAAATTATTATAAATTGTTATAATCCAAGAATTTCCTAGAAAAGAACCTCTCCGTAAAATATCTAAATTAAAGAAAAAAAAAAAAACAAACCACGAAATCCTAGCATCTGTAAAAGAACACACCCACTCCCACCCTGAGGCAGAGCTCAGAACGACATTAGTCTCTCCTTAGCAACCGCAAAGCCAGGAGAGCATGGCCCCGGAACTGTCAACCAAAACTGCTATCCTCCCCCTGAAAAGTTATCTACTAAAGTTGACAGAGAAATAAGAGTATTTAAGATAAGCACAGGAAGTTCTTAGAGGAACACTTCACAGGGGAAGAAGAAGGTCAGCCTTATCAATGAGAGCACGGGAAAGCACGGAAGGAGAGAAACAGAGAACTGGAAAGATCAGTCATTCCAACATGGCAAGTAATCAGCAAACCTCTGGCAACTTTCAGGAGAGCAAGAAATAAACTCCCAATGACTAGAAAGTGACAAACCATCAGCAACAGTAAATCTCGAATAATAACCTCAATAATAACCTTGAATGCAAACTGCCTTGGCCTTTCCATTTAAAAACTAAACTGAATTAAAAAACAAAATCCAACTATCTGTTTTCACCAAGAAATTCACATAACCAGCAAAGACATCCAAAAACTATAAACAAGTTGTTATAACAATTCCTATATCTGAAAGAGAATCCCCATATATTAGCAAAGGAAACAATTAAGAGGATATAAAAATTGTAAATATCTATGCACCAAATCTTAGAGCCACTTATTTCATAAAACAAATGTTCAAAGGCTTACTAGGCCATGTAGGTCCACTCACAATAGTGGAAGACTTCAATAACCAACTCTAATGTTTAGAGAGGTCTTCAAACAAAGTCATCAAAGAGCATCATCTGGCCCTAAGTGTTCAGTGCTTACATGGAGATCTAGAATCGTTTAAAGGGCACAAAAGGTATATATTCCTTGAAACTTTCAAATATTTCTCTGGACACCGTGTTTGGAAGGATATACTATACTATGACTATTTTGTCAAGTAGTTCAATAGTTACCTACCAAGTATTCCCTTGGCTTTTGAGTGCTGGCTTTTGAATGATACTTTGCATTGTCTGATAAAACGATTCATTTTTGTAGCTTGATGTAGTGTTCCATATACTTGAGAGGAAGAGGCAGGAGGATCTCTGTGAATTCAAGGCCATATATATAGCAAGTTCAGGACAGCCAGGGCTATGTAGAGAGACCCTGTCTCAAAGACCCAAAACCAACAATTCATTTTGATGTGTATTAGCTGAGAATCCTTCAGCAGTTTTGGGGTTCCCACAGTTCACCTGTATCTGTAGTCCTATAGATTCTTCCTACCTGGCATCTAAGTATCTATGTCTGGGCTTCCTCAAGCTCCTCTCTTGACTAAGATGCATCCACTGAGTCTATCTGTCTTTTTCCTTTAAGAAAAGCAATCACTGACTCATGTGTTCATTCTGTTTTTATCTATTAACAACTTCTTTTTGTTCTTTTGGGGCCATGCATTATATCCTCCCAGCCCCCACTTCTGCTCGTGCACACTCTCACTCTCGCTCTTCCTGTCTCTCCTTTTAAGACAAGATTTCTCTGTGTAGCCCTGCCTGTCCTAGAACTCACTCTATGGACTAGGCTGGCCTCAAACTTAGAGATCTACCTGCCTCTGCCCCTGAGTGCTGCGATTAAAGGCACTAGCACTGCCCAGCTTTTTTCTAGTTGACTATTTAACAAAAAGTATTTTGAATTCATTTTGGGTATGTATGAATTCATTTCTTCTAGAGAAAATTTTAATTTAGAGTAGAAAAACAAAACGTTCTTATAATTAACTTAGGACAAAAATATTGGATTCTAAACGGAATCACTCTTAACCCATGTGATGGTTTGTATATGCTCGCCCAGGGAATGGCATTATTAGGTGTGGCCCTGCTGGAGTAGGTGTGGCCTTGTTGGTGTACGGTGTCACTGTAGGTGTAGGCTTTAAGGTCCTCATCCTAACTGCCTGGAAGTCAGTATTCTGCTAGCAGCCTTCAGATGAAGATGTAGAACTCTCAGCTCCTCTAGCGTCATGCCTGCCTGGATGCTGTCATGTTCCCACCTTGATGACAGTGGACTGAAGCTCTGAACTTGTAAGCCAGCCCCAATTAAATGTTGTTCTTGTAAGACTTGCCTTGGTCATGGTACCTGTTCACAGCAGTAAAGCCCTAACTAAGACAACCCATATACATTTATAACACTTATTCTCATTAAATTTCAGAAAATTTAAAACACCAACTAAGCTTCTTACCTCTTTTGTAGTACCTGCTCTTCCAGGCTCGTGATCCACACAAAAGGGGCCAGTTTTCCATGCTTCTGTGTCCCCACAGTCACAGAAGCCTCCTCCAGTAGACGTATGCATCTAATAAACGACAAATGAGCTTTTCATGGGGCCACACCTTATTATAAAGCAGTAAGAAGTACTCACTAACACTTCTTAGCTGTATTTAGTGTAACAGAATCAGGATAGAACAAAAATAATTTTAGTTAGTTACCTAAGAAATACTAAGCACTTGAATATTTCACTGTAACAAAAATGGGACTTCTAGCCCTGAGGACCAGCAGAAACAATAGGAACAGGCAATCTCCAGAGGTAGGAGGTGGGGGTATTTTTAGAATGCACCAGCAATCTGGGAGGTGAGAGACTCACAGGACTCAAAGGGAGGGACCTTAGATGAAATGCCTAACCAGAGGGGAGAGGGAACTTGTAGAATCCACCTCCAGTAGAAAGATGGGCATCAAGTGGGTTGTCATCTCACAGTCTAAAACTCTGACCCAGAATTGTTCCTGTCTAAAAGAACTTAAGGGACAAAAAGGGAGAAGAGACTGAGGGAAAGGAGGTCCAGTGACAGGCCCAAATTGGGATCTATGTCAAGGGGAGGGTCTAAGGCTGGACACTATTACTGAGGCTATGGTGTGCTTACAGATGGGAGTCTAGCATGGCTGTCCTCCAGAAGGCCCAACAAGCAGCTGAACGAGTCAGATGCAGACACTTACACCAAACCAATGGACATAGCCAGGTGTCCCGACTATGGGTTGAATTAGGGAAAGGTTGTAAGAAGCTGAGGAGGGCCACCCCAAAAGGAAGATCAGCAGAATCAACTAATCTGGTCCCCCGAGACCTCTTGGACACTGAGCTACCAACCAGGCAGTATACACTGCCCATGACACCTATACAGCAGAGGACTGCCTGGTCTGGCCTCAGTGAGAGAAGACGCACCTATCCCTTGAAGGACTGGAGGCTCCAAGGAGTGGGGAGGCTTGGGGGGCTGGGGGACATCCTCTTGGAGACAGGGGAGGAGGAATGGGATGAGGAACTGTTGGAGGGTAGACTGGGAGGGGGATAACAACTGGACTATAAAAAAGATTAAAGATAATTTTTTAAAAATGGATCTTCTACTGTACAAGTTTTTAAAATATAACCCCACATTTTAAAAATAATAGTTTTTTATTAAATGTGAATAAATGGAGAATAGATTAGAAAGTAAAAATATCCTTTATAATCTAGAATGCTTGAGTGTATGTTTTCATTTTTTATATATAAACCTTTAAAACTCCAATACAATGATACATAGTAAGAACTACTTAGTACAGTATCTTCATTTACACTAATGTTCTATAGCAACTACCATCTTCTTCCTCTCAGTGTTTCTAGGGGAAAAACCAAAAATGTACTGACTCAGAAAGAAGACAATGAGAACAATGTGATCTTGAATTTTCCCTCAGAACTTCCCCTGCACACATACCGTAAGGAAGCATGAGACCACACTTTCAGCCCCTAAATACTAGAGAAACCTTTCTTAGCTTGCAGTTCACAAAATAGCCACAAGTTAGATTTTATTCAGGCTACAATGTATTGATTGTCAATCCCAACAACCAAAGAAAACAAACAAAGCAATGACAACAACAACAAGCCCTATGCAACTAAACTATGAAAAGATACTAATGGAAGGCAACATCCCACATCTCTTGTCATTTTGTGACAGGATTTCCTATACAGCCCAGTGATGCCTTGAGTTCTGATTCCTGCCTCAGACTCCCTGGTGTTAAAATTAAGAATTACAGGAGTCCGCCGCCATGCCCTTTTGTTTTAATTTCTTTTTAGATTTATTATTTCACATGTAGAGGTATTTTGCCTGCATGTATCTTGTGTCCCAATAAAGGTCAGAAGAGAACATCAGATCCCCTAGGACTGGGGTTGCAGATGGCTGTGAGCTGTCATGTGTATTAGGAATAGAACCTGGATGCTCTGCAAGAGCAACCTGTGCTCCTAACCACTGAGCCATCTCTCCAGCCTTAACCCATATCCTTTAAATGAACGTATAAATTGGGCCAGTAACACAAGAAAAAGACCTGACCTAAATCTATCAAAATTTTGTGCAACAACCTGAGTCCATCAATAGAAACAGATAATCAAAATGTGACGTTATATAGTAGAATCTTATTCAAATGTAAAAAGGAAGGAACTTATGATATATGCTGCATTTGAACTTGAGAGCTTTATGCAACTCAAGCCAGTCACAAAAGGCAAACACTGCCTGATTTCAACACCAGGAGAGGCACTCACAGAAGTCACATTCACAGAGACAGGAAGTAGAATGATGACTAGCAGGCAGAAAGCAAGGACAGGAGCGCCATCACCAAGTGAAATGAAGCATGGAGCTGGGCAGTGGAAATGGGTACACAGTAGGAGCTCTTAAAGTGCTAAGCTCTTAAAGCTTAGCACCCAGCTGCACACACCCTTAAGAATGGTTCAGATAATACATTTTATATGCCTTTTACAAAAACAGACATTGGGCAGGAGGGCGTCTTTCAAATGAAAAGCACAAATCCTTCAACCTTAAACAATCTATCCCTACAGACCAGGTCTCAGACATACTTTTTTTTTTTTTTCACATGCACATGAATAAAAACACACATGTAAGTAAGTAAAATAAATGTAAAAATTTTTAAGAAAATAAAAAAGATATGAAACTGAGTGAGGTGCTTCACTCCTGCCATCTAGCACCCGAGAAGCTGAGGCAGGAGGACTGCTATGAGTTCAAGATCAGCCTGAGTATACAGTGCAGACACTGGGTTCTGTTCTCAGCATCACATAGTATGTTTGTCTAAAGCAATGCTGCTCAGCCTTCTAACGCTGGGGCCCTTTAGTACAGCTCCTCATGTTGTGGTGACCCACAATCAGAATTATTTTCTAAGGGAGATGGCGTCTGCTCCTCTCCTTTCTCCTCTCTCCCCTTCTCTGGCACATTACATATTCTTCCTCATTCCTTCCCATGGTTAACAGCTGTGTTTCTTTCTCTTCTAAAGAATTCCCTGTCAGAGAATCTACACAAGGTAGAGGTCATTTACAAAGTTTAACAAGGAAGTGAACAATACTAACCTGGAGTCCAGACAGAGGGGATTTCAATACTATTAAAGCTCCCTATGTGACCAACTATAAAAATATTCCACTTTCTGTGTGCTCTCCTTTGAAGAGAGTATGTTAGGCTTATAAACATAATTTTTTCTTTGTTATTCAAAAGCCTCTTTTTCTACATATATAGCCTGTGCTGGCTTAGAACTTTCAAGTTTACAAAAGATATGGACTATGTAACTTCAAAATTATCTACATTTTACACAGTACTTGAGGTAAATTATATATACAAAGAGAAACATGAATCATCATGTCTGTGTGAGCCCAGAATACAGAACCAGCACTATTATATGAGAAATACACTTTAGCTCTATTAACAAAACTGTTATTATATAATAGCTCAACAGAAAAGGCAAAGCTTCAAGCCCATTATTAGTTAAGAGAGCACAGAAGAGCTAGGTTTGGAGACTGATGCCTTGTCTACTGTTCTCAGGAGTTTCCTGAGAACTGATAATTTTATAACAACTTACAGAGGTCAAATCATCCAAGAATGTAGGAAACTGGAACTCACATATACAGTTTAAGAATCTCAAATTGGTAGAATCACTTCATACACTATCCAAGTATTATTAAAGATACATATCAGAGCTATTTAGCAGGAACTAAAACAGCTCCAGAACTTGGACTAGGTGGCCAACACATGCCCACTAAGGGATTTTATGTATCTAGTTTTCATACCTTGTAACGATGGTTTTTATGAACACTGTTCTGGAAGCAGTCCATACAGAGCACACATGTTGGATCAATTGCACAATCCCTAAAAAAAATAAAAAAATTAGATTCCAAAAACCAACTTGCACTGACACGTAAGGTACGACTATAAAATGAGTGAGCTTCCTCTGTGGTAGACAAAAATAATACCGAATGCCCCAAAAGCTGAGTTCTAAGAACACTTGGGAAAAAAGACAATACTGCCTCCATAATTTAGCCTCATTTTTAACACACTTGTGTCAACAGGATGTTCAGTTTATAACTTTGAGTTTTACCTGGTTTTTAAACTGTTAATTCTATGGGAAACTAGAGGAACATTGTTTTTGTTCATTATCTGCCATTTGTTGCCCTCTAATTTACACGTACATTTTACAAACACTGTAACTGAGGTTTCAATAAGCCAAAACTCATTGGTTATATATTGATAGATCCCAGATACCTTGAACAGTACCTGGCATGTAAGAATAAGCACGGAATCATCAAGAGACACCCAGGCCCTCTTTGCTCTCCCTTACTCGCTTTTACAACACATGATTCCATTTCACATTTTCAGAGAAACACAACAACAATCTAAGTTACTACAAGGTACTAACATTTTTAAGTACTTGAAGAGACAAAATTAAAAAGTTTAAAAATAAAGTTTAGAGTTGGGTGTGCTGGCATGCATCTGTACTTTCTTTATTTTTGAGGCTAAGGCAGAATTGTTGAGAATGTAAAGGCTAAGCTACTAGTGAGTTTAAGGCTAGTCTGGGCTATATACTAAGACCCTATCTCACACACACACACATCCACACACACACGAGCATGTCACACAACACAACCTAAAGAAAAATAACAAAATGGCCAGGCAGTGGTAGCGCATGCCTTTAATCCCAGCACTTGGGAGGCAGAGGCAGGTGGATTTCTGAGT
>NW_022196897.1:106161807-106165147 GCF_008632895.1 Mastomys coucha
AAAAAAAAAAAAAAGAGCTAACTGTTTCAAACCCTGTGTTTTTGAAAACTGTTATCTAGGACTGAAGTGATGGCTCAGAGGTTAAGAGCATTGACTGCTCTTCCAAAGGATCTGGGTTTGATTCTCATCAACCATGACAGTTCACAACTGCCTCTACCTCCAGTTCTAGAGGACCTCTTTTCTGGATTATTTGGGTACTAGGCAAACACATGGTACAGAGACATACATGCAGGCAAAACATACAAAATAAAAACATTGTAAGATAAAGGGAAAAACCCCACAAAACTCTTAACTCTACACAATCAGCGAAGCCTACAATGACAGTCAAGCATAGACAATGAAACTCTACTGGTAAAGGCTAAAAAGTCAAGTCATAACCCAAATGACCTAAGGTAAAGAAGAAAAGCAAAAAGTGGTGCTAATATCTAGAAGTCAAAAAATTCTGCTGGAGGTATGCACATGGAGGTGTATACATTTAAGTCCCAAGTGGATCTCTGTGAGTTTGAGCCCATCCTGGTCTACATAGTGAGTTCCTGGCTAAATAAGGCAGTGGTGGAGCACGCCTTTAATCCCAGCACTTGGGAGGCAGAGGCAGGCAGATTTCTGAGTTTGAGGCCAGCCTGGTCTACAGAGTGAGATCCAGGACAGCCAGGGGTACACAGAGAAACCCTGTCTCGAAAATCCAAAAAAAAAAAAAAAAAAAAAAAAAAAAAAAAAAAAGCCTTGCATCAATCAATAAATAAAAACTTAAAACCATACAAAAACTTCAGGCAGGAATGCAGAGTAGAAAACTTCTCTGATTTCCAATGACATTTAAGACAGTTCCTTTACCAAAAACAAAAGCCTACACCTGCCTCCAATTTCCATACAACTGACCTTTTACACTCAACTATATTCCAGCTGTCCCCACACAATCCTTGACCTACAGATCTGAAAACCAAAACTTCTAGGTTTTGTTACTTTGTGAGCTTACACCAAATTTCAGTCAATGAAGAAAATCAAATTCTATTTTGTTTTATATATATATATATATATATATGTATGTATATACATATATACATATATATGTGTGTATATATATCATATATATTTTTATATATCATATATCTACATATAATATAATTTTTTAATATATGTGTGAAACCTGGATAGTGGGCTCATCCCACAGTGAGTTCTAGTTCAGCACAGGCAACAGAATCTAAAAGGTAAAAACTTTAAATATATATGTTTACACGTTTGTATGTCTGGTATGACATGTGACTGTAGACTTTATATTACTTGTGAGTATTCATATCTTTGTGAATACTCATAGATCTCTTATAGAAATCAAACCTGTGTGATTACAAGGTTCTATTAAGCTGCTGTTGAGGAATTATTCAGAATTCTGGAATATACCTGATCTCAAAAGTTTTAGAAAGAATATGCTGACTACATTACATGTATACAAAACAAAAATCTACTTTTTTTTTTTTCCCGAGACAGGGTTTCTCTGTGTAGCCCTGGATGTCCTGGAACTCACTCTGTAGACCAGGTTGACCTCGAACTCAGAAATCCGCCTGCCTCTACCTCCCAAGTGCTAGAATCTACTTCTTAGATATTTCTGAGGAACAGAACAAAAGAGAGAACTGTTTAACAAGGAGCCATATATTAAAAATCAAGCTACATGAGCAAAACTAGATTTAAAGTATAAAATAAAGGAACTTACGAGTAAGTATACTATAGACAGCAATGAACTAGGAAAAGGACGCTGTGAAGGAGGCAGGCTGCAAACGATAAGCTGTACACTATAACCAATCCTACACATTCTGATACTTACCTACAAGAATACGTTGTTTCTCCACTTTTGAAAACCTTCCCACACAACTGGAATGCTCCACTGTGTTTTAATTTCTCTAAGCAAATATCTGGATCCTCTCCGAATAAGAACCACTCCAAAGGAGTGAGTATTGACATCTGTACATTCTCTTCTTGCTTTTCCAAATCTGGGTCCATCTCAGCAAAATAAATTTCTGGCACTAACTGTGCCAAATGATGTAAGAAGGCAGTATAGAAATCAACTTGCTGATCCCACCACTACAAGGAAGAAAAGACAACAATCAGACTTTTCACAAGTTCTTTTTTTTCCCCTTTGAGAATTTCAGATGTGCATATGACACGTTTGATCATATTAGCCACTCCCCCTCCCCTTACCTCTGCCCCTCACTTCCCCATCCCTCCTAACTTCATGTCCTTCTCCTTTATGTATTACATCTAACCCATTAAGTCCGATTTGTGCTGTTCACACACTACAGTGTGGAGCTAGCCCTGAAGTATGGCTGGCCCGACAGGGGTCACACCATTAAAGCCAACTTACTTCTTAATGACTGAGGAGTACAAGTAATGGTATAATTCTGTATTTTCAAAGCAATTTGCAATATTTTTATCCTTCATCAATACAAAATAAGAGGTGAGTCAAGATGGCTCACCAAGTAAAAGTACTTGCCATCAAGGCTGATGATCTGGGGATTCCCAGGATCAACACGGTCCAAGAGAACTGATACCTGCAAGCTATGCTCTGACCGACACATGCGCATGCATTGAGTCACATGTGAACCCACACACCAACACACAGACACAGACACTCATAGATAGATAGATAGATAGATAGATAGATAGATAGATAGATAGATAGATAGATGATAGATAGATAGATAGATAGATAGATGAATGATATATAGATATGTAGATAGATGATAGACAGACAGACAAATAGATAAATAGGTGTTCTTTTTTAAGAGTTGAGTGAGTTAATAGCCATATATTCAATGCAACTAGAAAATATACATAGATATATGTCCTGATATATATTATTCTTTAAGTTATATTGTTAAATAAAAGGTAAAGGGCCTGGTGGTAATGCGCACCCTTTAATCCCAGGACTTGGGAGACAGAGACAGGCAGATCTCAGTGAGTTCAAGGCCAGCCTGGTCTACAGATTGAGTTCAAGGACAGCTAGGCTACATAAAAAAAGGCACAAAAAGAGTGAGTTCATATGCTACTGCTTATACAAAGGAAGTAAGAAGATACACTGCATATGTTTATATTTAAATAGAAGATCTCTGGGAAAAGGGTGGGTATGGCTAAGGTACTAGAGTGCTTGCCTAGCATATAGGAAGGCCTGGGTTCCACCCATATTAAAACCCCAGCGTGGTGGCACACAACTGTAACCCAGCACTGTGGAGGTAGAGGCAAGAGGATCAAAAGTTCAAGGGCATTCTCAGCTACACATCAGATTCAAGCCTGGGTTCTTTTTTTTTTTTTAAAGATTTATTTATTATTATAAATGAGTACACTGTAGCTG
>NW_022196897.1:106165214-106167364 GCF_008632895.1 Mastomys coucha
CTGTAGCTGTCTTCAGACCACCAGAAGAGGGCGTCAGATTTCATTACAGGTGGTTGTGAGCCACCATGAGGTTGGTGGGATTTGAACTCACGACTTTCGGAAGAGCAGTTGGTGCTCTAACCCACTGAGCTATCTCACCAGCCCTCAAGCCTGGGTTCTATGACGCCTGTGTCTTTTAAAAACCAACAACAACTCTGAAAACTTTAAAATGAATTAAACATGGAAAAAGCCCTGGGAAGGATTTGATTTTCACTGTGTGCCTTTATTGTGGTTTGAATATACAATGTCCACACAGGCCCACCCACATGTTTAAACAGTTGATTCCAGCTAGATGTGAAACTTTGGGAGGCTGTGAGACCTGGAGAAGTCGGACTCACTGACGTCAGTAGGTAGCCAGGAAACTGGCTCTGAAGGTCCTCGCCAGCTGCTCAGCACCCTTTGCCCCAGTCTCTCTGTTTCCTAATCCATAACAGAAGTATGAGCAAGCCGCCTCAGGCTCCCACCATTAGAAAAGTATGCCTTCATGGTCATGAAACTAGGAGCTGAAATAAATCGGTCTTCCCCTAAGCTGCCTTGTCAGACGTTCTGTCCCAGCAAAGAGAAAAAAAACTAAACAACTTGTAAACTTTTATTCATTTGTGTGTGCATGTGCACATCTCCATGCTATGACTTCATCTGGCTTGAGTCTGCACAAGTTTTGTGTTGGCAAAACACTGGTAAATTCACATGTGCAGCTTCCCCGCTGTGTCCAAAAGACACTGTTTGCTTCATTGGCTATATATGCACTGCCCGCGCCTCTTATACCCTTTCCTACCCCTTTTCCATAAGGATCCCTAAGCACTGGGAGGAGAGGCAAGTTTTTATTGTTTTTATTTTTTATTACTGTTGTTGTTGTTGTTATTGTTATTATTATTTGAGATAAGGTATCACTTAGTAGCCCAGGCTGACCTGAAACTATTTAGCTCATGCTAGCCTTGAATTACCAGGAAGTAATACTCCTGCTTCATCCTCCCAAGTTTGAGAATTATAAGCATGAGCTTGTAATACTTCTTTTTTTTTTTTAAGATTTATTTATGTGTGTATGTAAGTACACTGTAGCTGACTTCAGACACACCAGAAGAGGGCATCCATCAGATCCCATTACAGATGGTTGTGAGCCACCATGGGGTTGCTGGGAATTGAACCCAGGACCTCTGGAGGAGCAGTCAGTGCTCTTAATGTCTGAGCCAGCTCTCCAGCCCCTTGTAATACTTCTTATACCCAGCTCAGAAATTATTTTTCAATTAAAATGTTTGTAATTTCTTTCCAGATTAAAACACACACACACACACACACACACACACACACCCCACACACACATGGTCAATAAGATTTCTCAGCCATGATGACTGAAGTTTAAGCCTAGCTACCTCAAGGTAGCAGAGAAACCTGACTTCTGAGAGTTGTCTTCAGACCTCTCTATACAGTAAGACAAAGAGTACCTGTGCTCACATGCATACATACATACATACATACATACATACATACATACATACACACACACACACACACACCTACACACACATAAAATAAGTAAAAAATTTATACAACATGTATCTTACTGAGTAAACAAGTAATTCAGGAATTATTATTGGTGAATGTTTTGGTTTTTTCCTCCTTTTGGTTGTTTTTAGGGTTTTTTTCCACTTGCAACAGGAATTAAGTGTTTAAGTTGAAAGACCAGAAAAACAAACAAAAAACATTTTCTCCACAACATTTAGAATTAAAGGAAAGCTTTCCTAATTGACTGTTCATAAAACAAGTTCTCACAACCCCAGACATTCCGAACATTTTCCCTGTCCCCATAGAGATTAAAATGTAAGTTTGCAACTCTAAAATCTGAAGTTACAGATTTCCCTATGGGAACATCATCTTGAAAAAGGAACTTTGGTAGATTCTTGTTTAAGCCACAGCTCAGCCTTCCATAAGTCCACTGCTGGACATCAACAGTCTGCAGAGGCCTGCCCCTTCTTAATTTCCTTTTTCTGATTTAAAAATATTTTTAATTTTATTTATTTGTTTGTTTTTTCAGATAGGGTCTTACCACAGCATCCTGGAACTTGGCTGGTAGAGTAGCCTTGTCTTTTTTTTTTTCCTTTTTCTTTTTTTTT
>NW_022196897.1:106167434-106178660 GCF_008632895.1 Mastomys coucha
CGAACTCAGAAATCCGCCTGCCTCTGCCTCCCAAGCGCTGGGATTAAAGGCGTGTGCCACCACTGCCCGACGAGTAGCCTTGTCTTAAACTGAGAAATCTACCTGCCTTGTCTACAAAATTGTGGGATTAAAGACTTGGCTACTTCTATCTGTCTCTCTCTCTCTCTCTCTCTCTCTCTCTCTCTCTCTCTCTCTCTCTCTAGAGGTAACAAAACCTAGAGGCTCTGGAATTTTTCATAGGTAGTACCGAATTAGCAATCAGACAACCATCAAAAAATTTCTAGCCAGGCAGTGGTGGCGCATACCTTAAATCCCAGCGCTTGGGAGGCAGAGGCAGGCGGATTTCTGAGTTCGAGGCCAGCCTGGTCTACAGAGTGAGTTCCAGGACAGCCAGGGCTACACAGAGAAACCCTGTCTCAAAAAAACCAAAAAACAAAAAAACTAAAAAAAAAAAAAAAGAAAGAAAAAAGAAATTTCTAACCATCAAGAAATCCTTGGGCATACAAGTTTCCTCATATTGTTTGACAAGTACTTTTTGTTTTGGTTTTTGAGACAGGATTTCTCTGTGTATCCCTGACTATAAACCAGGCTGGCCTCAAGCTCAGAGATCTACCTGCCTCTGCTTCCCAAGTTTTGGGATTAAAAGCATGCACCACCATGCCTGATAACAAGTTAATATTTTTAAAAACAAACAACAAAATTTCTGCTTTCAAAGAGTACAGTCTCAGCTTGAAGAATGTAGGAAGCCAGCAGCTCTCAGACCAGTCCCACAGAGACCCCAGTACCATGGAGGCCCTCAGTCCCGTGGAGACTCCCAGTCCCATGGAGACTCCCAGTCCCATGGAGACTCCCAGTCCCATGGAGACCCCAGTCCCACGGAGGCCCCAGTCCCACGGAGGCCCCAGTCCCATAGAGACCCCTAGTCCCATGGAGACCCCCAGTCCCATGGAGACCCCAGTCCCACAGAGGCCCCCAGTCCCATGGACCCCAGTCCCACGGAGGCCCCAGTCTCACGAAGGCCCCAGTCCCATGGAGACCCCAGTCCCATAGAGACCCCTAGTCCCATGGAGACCCCAGTTCCATGGAGACCCCAGCCCCATAGAGACCCCTAGTCCCATGGAGACCCCCGGTCCTATGGACAAGTAAACCTAGCTGTATGGCTTTATTTCTCCTCTGTTAGTTCCATATTGTCAGCCTTAATCTGACTGAGTCTCTCTTCCATACTACATTTCATTATTCCTGCTAGCCTTGTGCTGTCTGTAAACATGTTTCCTATGTATTTGTGGCATTAACAATATAAGTCAGAACAATATAGAGAGGCTATGACAAGCACTGTCGCTTCTGTCTCCATCTCTGTCTGTCTCTCTCCTCTTTACTCTTTAGTTAAAGCATAATAAGCATGCTGTCAAAATCTGGTTTTTATAAGCACCCTGTCACTCTTGAGCAGCTGTCTTCCATTTTCATCTCTGACCCATACTTCTTTTTGAGTCTTTGGATAAATGCAATGTTTCCCTACGGTTCTTTTCAGTGTATGGACTAACAATTAAGATATTTTCTTATATTTCAAAGTAAAGCATGTATGTGTGCATTAAAAAAGAATGAATGAAAAGACATACCTTCCTGTGGCTAAAGCCATTTCTAAGCTTACTTGTAAAAACAAAGGCTTTTTAAGAGTTTGCCCATAAAAGCATATTAAGTGGTTTGAGACTCACTCTACTGAGTCAAGTAGAGCTTGTTTAGAAGAACAGCATTAAGTAAACTATTAGAAGGAATACTTAAGAGAGTAACTGTGGACTTGGCTCTGACCAGGACCTGAATTGCTTCTGGGGAACAAGTGGGTACTCAGGGAAGCACAGTAATTCTGGTTCTTTCTGTGGCATTTGTTCAGAATATAGCCTCTTTCCACAAGTACTCCAGTTGTTATAGGGACATAATACTTTTTTAAAGGGTGCATCATGCTAGGCATGATGGATTGTGAGTTATAGGCCAGTATGAGCTCCATAACAAAATCCTGTCTCAAGAAAGTAAAGAAAAAAAAAAAAAACCAAATTCATCAATCAAAATAAAAACAGCTATTGCGTCTTTCACAAGTGCATGTTAACTCATACAGGAGCTCATGTAAGTCACCAGGCAGTAATGAGGTCTTAATACATTGTCTTAAGCTACCTGAGACAATGGATTAAAGCGTACATGAAATTATTTCATAAAATATAGCACAGGATTAATGCCTTTAGAGAAGCTGGCTAATGTAATGGAAGGAAATTTGAAATAGCCTTCAAAGGCAGCACATAAGGACAGGCAAAGGCACCTCTCCATGGTTCATCATGCATCACTGATTTACAAATCGATCTTTCCAGACAGATTCTCTATGAAGTACTGACGACTGACATAGAACTGATTTAGTCTTAAAGATTACACTGGTTGCTCTGTAGAAAAATGACTGCAATGCTTTGTCCAGCATTGCTCCAGGGACTTGCCCTGAGGGGCAAGGGAATGAAGAAATGACAGACACAGGGAGATGAAAAGCTGGGATCAGACAGCCTGGACTCACAGATGGAGAGACCTCAGCATTCCAAAAGCTCACTTGTGTTTATATATATATACAGCACAGACAGGCAGGGCTCTTGCATCCAGCTGAAGAAGAAGGCAGAGTTTTGACATACAGATAAACAAGGAGATTAGCTAATCTCAATAGGAGTGTTCTCTGAAGGAAGCACTCTTCAGACCATAAACATCTTGGGGAAGGGGAGATGATAGTTATGGTGCACATTTTTCTTTCTACAAACACTATCAATATATACAAGTGGACCAGAAGAAGACATTGCCATCCCTCTGAGCATCACCCTGGGAGCAGTGGTGGAGAGGGAAGCTTTGCCATTTCCCGTGGGTCTGAGGCCATGTTCCTTGACAAGCTTTTGTCCATGTCAACAGCACATGTTCACTCAAGGCTTCCTCTCATTCCCACACTGGAAGAAGACAAAAGTAGAAGGAGAGAGACCAGTGAAGAAGCTACAGTTGTCTAGGCAACAAATGGTATCTTAGATTACCATGATGAGTGTAGAGAGACATTTGTATCCAAGAGCTAACATGGAGGAGGTGCCCTGTACAAGAATAACAAAGCCCTTGATTTGCTTTCCGGCTGCCCTCCTAAAACCTACCATGAATGCAGAGACCAAAAACCAGAGGTACAGAGGCCATCTGTTCCCTTCATTTTCTTTCAACTTAATAATTAGGTCATCTTCGCTTCTATCATATTTCCTTTTTCCTTCAACTTAATAATTAGGTCATCTTCACTTCTATCGTATTTCCTTTTTCCTTCAACTTAATAATTAGGTCATCTTCGCTTCTATCGTATTTTCTTTTTCTTTTTCCTTTTTTTTTTTTTTTCCGGACAGGGTTTCTCTGTGTAGCCCTGGCTGTCCTGGAACTCACTCTGTAGACCAGGCTGGCCTCGAACTAAGAAATCAGCCTGCCTCTACCTCCCATGTGCTGGGATTAAAGGTGTATGCCACCACCGCCCAGCTTTTGTTAGGTGATTAGACCTTGCTGAAAAGTTACTAAAACGACCCTGTATCTTTAAAAAAGGCAATTTAGTTTAAAGAAATCAGCAACTGTAACTAGAAAAGCACTCTGATGAGAACGGAAACCTTTATTACAGCTTGTAGTCGTCCTATATTTGTTATTTTGTTTCCTCAAGACCCAACAGTAATTTGAGATACAAATTAAGCAAACAGCAATCCATACTGAAGACTCAAGCTGAGCAATGTCTGCTTAACCACAAGGGTTTTAAAATAGGAAGAATGAAATGGGAAAGGGCAGCTTGAAAAAGTACAGGAAGTAGGATGAACTCTGGGGTCAAGCAGAAAGGCTCAAGCCAAAAACCAAGGGCTTCACAGTCATAGGTCTGTATTCACTTACACTACCCTATCTTGAATCTAAATTCTTCATCATTTATAAGATCTATAGACTGGATTCCCTGAGGCGGTATGACACCACTCCTTGGTTCTCTGTAAAGTTTAAAAAGCTTTGCCCAAAGAAATATATTATTCTTTGAAGGCATGTTTGTTACAGAGTCCTATTCAATTTCCATACCATTATTTCCAATTCCAAATTAATGGATGTTTTATGGTTTTATTAATGGGGTTTTGTAGTGCTAGTAGGAAAGAATTAACATAGCAATGATTTAAATAAACATTACTCAGCCGGGCAGTGGTGGAGCATACCTTTAATCCCAGCACTTGTGAAGCAGAGGCCGGCGGATTTCTGAGTTCGAGGCCAGCCTGGTCTACAGAGTGAGTTCCAGGACAACCAGGGCTACACAGAGAAACTCTGCCTCAAAAAACTAAAAAACTAAAAAAATAAAAAATAAATAAACATTACTCATCTTTGGCAATAGGAAACTATAGCTCTTCTGACTATAACATACTAGGTTACAAACAACAACAACAAAAAGCACATGATTCTATCTATGAATCATTTTTTCTATTTTTGTTTTTAGATAGAGTTTCACTACCTAGCTGGGGGTTTGCCTGGAACTCCTGAAACTAAATGATCCTTCTACCTTAACCTGTAGCTCAGAAGAAGAGCCCTTGCCTAGCATGCATAAGGCCTTGAGTTTTCTCCCCAGCACTAAAAAACAAAAACAAAAACAAACATAAAACGGTTTAGGTACTTGGAAACATTTTCTAGCTGTTTTCATCTAAGCTACATTACCAGTGGTGAAATGAGTTTCAGCTACTTTTTGGGATGGAGGAGGAAGACTGCCAAGTGCTGATCTAGTAGTCATATTCTTACTCAGTTTGTCCCTAGTGGGTTTTTATCTTACAGACATTCTTTCTAGTCCCCATGGTTGACTTATTTCTGAGTCATTCTCTCATCTCATAAAATAATGTTCTAGAGTCTGCTGGGGTAAAGTAAGCCAAGAATGAGTTTATTAAAACTACAAACAACTTCACTATCAGCTATGTGTCTATACTATGGGTTTGTGCGGGTGTGGGTATGATTCCCACACTTTTCCATATGCAGCTATAGACAAACTGATATAACATGTCATGATCAATAGCGAGTACTTCCTAAGGATCTCCCTCCCTACTAGTTATCTGAAGGGACAACATGAGAATGTTTTGTGAGCATTACCCCACCTTTTAGCCTAGTCTGTTCGTATTCTCCCTACAGCCAGACTGTTGACTCAATTTTATTCTACCTCTCCTTTCTCAGTCTTTCAAAATCTAAGAGCCAACTATAGATTTCAGTATTCTCTCGCTTGAGATGTCCCTTCTCACATGTAAAAGGCATGACAAATGACAAATTTCTCTCACTAGGGGCCAGATCTAGGGTTCTCAAGACGCTACAGAAATGGATATCTGGACATGACTTGCCAGCCGCAACACTCACGGCCACTATCAAGTCCACCCGACTAATGGTATATCACACCAGGTGCTGGTCCCGATGCCTATCAACAAGAGGGGTCAGCAATGCGTCTACCGAAAAATGGCCTTCTCCAACCTCATCTCAGCTCCTACAGCAAACCACCTAAATTTGCACGAGTTCTTTCTACTTCAAAATAGAGACCTGCGTGTCTGACACGTTGAGACTTAATAGATGACAGCCATTAAACTCCGTAGATTTGGCTGGCAGGGATGTGTGTAGGAGACGACTAACTTTATCGGGGGAGGGAGGGTCGGTCCTTCCATCCTAGCCCTCCACTTCCCCAGCGCCGCCATAGAAAGCGCAGCCCCAAACCCTCCCCGGCGCGGTGGCCAGCTGTTGGTGGAGAGGACAAAAGGCGCCAGCCGATGAAGACTCACCGACGCGGGCCGACGCGGGGCCAGGGGAGGCTCCGGGCTGACGTCCATCCTCTCGGCGCCGTCCATCTCGTCGTCCGCCATCTTAAGGGAAACGAACGCCCGCAGTTCCCGACCCCCGGCCGAAACCTGTGGCCAGCCCGGCGCGACAGGGACGACACTTTTACGACGGCCCCTGAAGTCAGGTTTGTCGCAGCACCCGGAGCGGCTTCCGGTCGGCTTCCCGGAAGCAGGCTCTGGACCTGCCAAGCCGGAGGTTTCCGCCCCTGATGGTTAGTCCTGCTCCCCCGGGGCTGATCCCCCCGAGGGAAGTCCCCTCCTCTCCGTCGCTAACCCTTTACACGGGTGTAGGGGTGGTGAGGTGACAAAACCGAGAGACCTAGTCCATCTGTCCGTAAGGGAAGACCAACCCCGCTGTGGAATTCCACGTGAAAAGAGCAAGGTAGATGTAAGGAAACATCGAGGGGAAAACGTTGCCTCAGACTACAAATGCCTGCATTTGTGTATCTGTGCATAGTGCGAAGGAATAGCTCTGAACCAGGAGAAAGCGCCCAAGGCCAAGACCAGGGTTGGAGGACAAAGGTGATAAAGAGCTAATTTAGTGTCATCTGTTCTTGTTTTTGTTGTTGTTTAGTTTGGTTTGGTTTTTACGAAACGAATAATAGTCTCCAATACCACGCATTCCTCCTACCTCTGCATTCCAAGTGACAGATGTCAGCCACCTGGCCCCTTTTAATATATATATATATATATATATATATATATATATATATATATATATATATATACACACACATATATATTTGAAACTTTTAATATATATATATTTGAAACTTTTAATATATATATATGCAATATGAAACTTTACTGACGTGCGTGTATACGTTTGTGTGTGTGCACGTGTGCCACGATTCATGTTTAGATGTCAAAGGACAATTTGAGGGGATTGGTTCTCTACCATTTTGCCTGCCATGAAAGTTTTTTTTTTTTTTTTTTTTTTTTAAGGCTATCTATAAGGTCAAATTTTCTTTACAGAAGCCAACTAAAACAACACATGACTGACTATAATGAGAGGCAGAACTAAAACACACTTATCTTCTATTAAATTGGAACTTAAGAAATTTGCAAAAATTGGGGGCTGGAGAGATGGCTCAGTGTTCTCAGTTAAGAACACTTACTGCTCTACCAGAGGTCCTGAGTTCAATTCCCAGCAACCACATCGTGGCTCACAACCATCTGTAATGGGGTCTGATGCCCTCTTCTGGGGTGTCTGATGAGAGCAATGGTGTACTCACATACATAAAATAAATAAATCCTAAAAGAAAAAAAAAAGAAAGAAAGAAAAGAAATTTGCAAAACTTAACCATTCCCACACTTTGGATAATTTTTGTTTACAGAGCTAATTTTCATTTAAATGCTGTTTATGCCTTGTGTAATGGCACACAC
This sequence comes from Mastomys coucha, assembly GCF_008632895.1. Classification (NCBI taxonomy): domain Eukaryota; kingdom Metazoa; phylum Chordata; class Mammalia; order Rodentia; family Muridae; genus Mastomys; species Mastomys coucha. Next base: position 106,174,685 of record NW_022196897.1, read on the forward strand.
ATTTAAGCAGAGGCAGTTGGATCTCTGAATTCAAGGCCAGTCTAGTCTGCTTGGGAGCTACGAGGTGAGACCCCATCTCAAAAAGAGAAAAAGAAAGAAAAAATGTTATGTTGTTTAAATGCTTGCAAAGCAGGCATGGATCGTTTACGACTGTAATGTTAGCTAGCATTTGAGAGATATAAAGGTTGTTCCAAGTTGGAGGCAACAGAACAATATAGTTCCAGATCAGTTTAGCTGCAAGTGAGGACCTGTCCCAAAACAACAAAAAGCAGAACATATTGGGTTACATGAAACCCTGCATGGAAACTTTTAAGTTAATTAAATTTTTTCTTCATCTTAATTGTAATTAGTAAATATTGATAGCAGCCACATATGCAGAAGATTCTTGGGGAGGGGCCCAATAGTTTTAAGGAGTTTAAAGCGATCCTGAGAAAAATAAAGTTTGAGAAACACTGCTGTCGGATTGTTCTTTCTATCTTGAGAAGACACATTGTTGGGTGAAAAGTCAAGTGACTGGTTTTGGGGGGGCGAGCACAAGACATAAGGCTGAGAGCTTGTGACTCATTGTAAAGGGCTTACCACACACACATACATACTACAGACACACATCACACAGACACATGCACACAAGCCAATAATAACAAATGCACCTGTAGAATAGGATTATAGTTCAAAGATAGAGTTTGTTCAAAGATAGCGTACACATTATCCTGGACTTAATCCTCAGTGCTTAAAAACACAGCAATTTTTATATTAAGCACATTTAATGAAGAATGCTAATCATCAAAATCTTATTCTTGTGGGTTTTGGGTTTTTTTTGTTTTGTTTTGTTTTTTTGGTTTTTTGTTTGTTTGTTTGGTTGGTTGGTTGGTTTTTTGAGACAGAGATTCTCTGTGTAGCCCCGGCTGTTCTGGAACTTAACTCTGTAGACCAGGCTGGCCTCGAACTCAGAAATCCGCCTGCCTCTGCCTCCCAAGTGCTGGGATTAAAGGCATGCACCACTACCGCTCGCCTTATTCTTGTGTTAATGAAAAAATTTTAACGACAAATGCTCATCACAGTCTTCTGTTTACTGTTACCGCAAGGAAATACCAGTGACCAAAGCTGCTGAAAGGGTTTGGTTTACACTTCCACTTCCACACTTCACTGTTCATTAGCCAAGGAAGTCAGAGCAGGAACTCAAACAGGACAGGAACCTGAAGGCAGGAGCTGATGCACAGGCCATGGAGGGGCTCAGCTTGCCTACTGCGTCTTGTTCATTGTGACTTGCTCAGCCTGCTTTCCTATAGAATCAGACCACCAGCCCAGGGTTGGCCCCGCCCACAATGGGCTGGGCCCTGCCTCATCACTCACTAATGAAAAGAAAATGCCCTATGTGCTTACAGCCCAATCTTGTAGAGGCTTTTTTCAAATGAGGCTGCCTCTCCTCTAATGACTATAGGTCCTGTAAAGTTGGCATAAAACTAGCCAGCACATCACTAAGATAGTTTTAATTTTGTCTCCAGACTCATACAGAAATGTATCCTTGACATCCCTATAGAGTATACATTATCCCGGATGGTGGTGGCACACATATTTAATTCCAGCACTCAGGAGACAGAGGCAGGTGAATCTCCTGAGTTCAACAACGTTCCAGGACAGCCAGGGCTACACAGAGAAACCTTGTCTCGAAAAACCAAACCAAATAAGACAAAACAACAACAAAACCTTTTTGTTTCAGATAGTTGTAGGTGCTTTTTTTTTGTTTTTTTGAGACAGGGTTTCTCTGTAAGCCCTGGCTGTCCTGGAGCTCACTCTGTAGACCAGGCTGGGCTCGAACTCAGAAATCCGCTTGCCTCTGCCTCCCAAGCGCTGGGACTAAAGGCGTGCGCCACCACGCCCAGCTGTAGGTGCTTTTTTATGACAAGTACCACTTATCTAAAATTCTTTGAATAAGAAATGTTTTGTTTTGTTTTGTTTTGTTTTTAGTATTGGGATGTTTTAATTTCCAAACTGAAATGTCTACATAGACCCAAATGTAAACACGAAATTATTCTCTGGGTTTCAAAACTGAAAATCGTTTTCTACATTGTACTTTCTAGTTTTCCCTACAAGATGTACTGGTATAAACATCTTATTTTAATTTTTAATTTTATTTATATTTTGTGTGTATGGGTATTTTGCCTCTATGCATGTCTTTGTTCTACCTGTGTACAGTACCCAAAAAAGCCAGAAGAGAGGAATAAACTCACTGAAACTGGTGCTGGGAATTGACGCCGAGTCCTCTGAAGAGTAGCGAACGCTCTTAACTGCTGAGCCATCTCTATAGCCTTGCAAACGTGTATATCTTTAAAGGATCTGCCCATCTTTTAAGGAAAGCACTTCTAATGTCGTCCTGTTTTTCTAACCAGATGTGATTGGGCCCTTCCTTCCTGTTGGGGAACTAATTTAATAATAACTAAATAATAGAGGCTATATACCTCTAGAAGCAAATTTATTCATTGGGATTTGGTACATTTTATTTTTACTACTTGGTTTTAAATTTAGGAGCATTAGCCTTACTGGACTTCCTCATCTATGAAACAGATGCCTATATAAAGTTTGTGAAGATTAATGAGGCACCACCTGAAGTCCAGAATGCCTGGTTTTCTACAGTACAGTGTTTGGTAATAGCTAAGTGAACTCCCTTCTCACCCCATGGTTTTCTTATATACAAAAGCACTTTCATGTAGCATAAAGTCTTCCATTGTGGATGTCTTGTTAGGCAACAGCATCCCCAACCAAGGGCCTAGAGTTTATTACTGTTTGGTATCCTCAGGTAACAATATCCATTCAGACTTGTCAAGAGTTCTTCGTTCTCTATAGATTCTTGTGCTTGTTGCCTCTATTCTATTGCAGGGGATAAAAGTACAAAACATCATGCCCAGCTTTTTAAAATAACTGCTGAATTTTAATTGAGATGGTTATAATATTTTTTAACAGTGGGGTGTTCTGTTGTTTATTTTGTTTGTTTGTTTTAGTCAGGGTCTCACTGTGTAACACACGTGGCCTGGAACTTGCTAGCTCTCTTCTACAGTGTTGTGACTAGAGGCATGTGCCACCACACCCAGCTAAGTATTTATGCTTTCTGTATATCTCATGTTAGATAAGTTATTCATCCCTGGCTATGATAAGATTTTCCTTTATAATATTTTTCAAAAACTTGTGTTTGACCTTTTAATTTCTTTTTTTTTTCAAATTAATTTTAGTAAGTTTAATGCTCTATGTATGTGCAACTAGATACATGTATATCTGCATACCTAAACTTTATATATATTATAAAAGATTTACAACGTTAGAATCATATAACATTTGTTGATGCAAAAAACAAAACAACAAAACAAAACAAACTTAATTTTCATCGTGAAGGGAGTAAGAGGTAGTTTTATTCTGGAGCCATTTTGAGCGACTGTTAGCAATCAGGCATTCTATGCGTCTGTCCTCGGGGACCTAGCAGCAGCTTACCTCATCAACAGTGGTTGCCAGTTATGTCTGGATTAGGTCTCTCTCTCTCTCTCTCTCTCTCTCTCTTTCTCTCTCTCTCTCTCTTTCCCTCTCCCTCTCTCTCTCTTTCTCTCTCTCTTATTCTCTCTCTCTCTCTCTCTCTTTCTCTCTCTTATTCTCTCTCTCTTTCTCTCTCTCTGTCTCTCTCATTCCCTGTCTTGTTTATCCTTACTGTCCCTCTGTCTTTTTTTGTCTCTCATGTCCCCACTGCAAGATGATCTTTCGCTCTCTCTCCTCCCCAAGTTAACCTCTTACACCAGATCTGTTGTGTGGCATAACTTCTTAGCGGTACACCTTGGCCTGGGCCGGCCAAAGGTACTACCCCTCCTCCACCCCCAGCCACTTTATTCTAACAGTGACCATAGCTTGGGAATACACATTTAGGCTACCCTGAATTCTGTGTTCTAATGTGGAATCAATTTTACAGTTTTGTTTTTTTTTTTTTTTAGATATT
>NW_022196897.1:106178967-106206080 GCF_008632895.1 Mastomys coucha
TCTAACTCCTTCACTGGGGACCCTGTACTCAGTTCGATGGATGGCTGTGAGCCTCTACATCTGTGTTGACCTTTTAATTTCTATTCAAAAAAACAAAATTTGTTAAATATCTCATATACTGTGTAGAATGGCATGAATAATTTTGTCCATGAAATAAAACTTCATAGAATTTTCTACTTGTTGTGTTATGTAGCCCAGGCTGGACTTGAACTCCTGACCTTCATGTCTCTAAGTTGCCATTCAAATCATATCTCAAATTTGCAAGTTGGGATCACACATATGAAATTTAATTTGCATGTCACACAAATCCCTGCTAAATCTACCCTGAAATATTTTTGCCAGTCTAACCTCCCTTGTTATCACTGACCTTAAAGTCTAGACTGTTTAGTCTCACACTTCTATGCTCTTGCATTCGTCCATCCTTGGCCTAAAGTGTGTGTAATATTGTGTCATACTATAAATCTTAGGAAGTTTATTATCCTGTTATTAACACACTTTCACCCCATATATTTTTCTTCAAGTTTACTTTAGTTATTGTATGATATTCTGCTGTGTGTGTCATTTTAAAGATTTTTAAATTTTTGTTTTATTTGAGACAGGATCTCACTATGTAGCCTTGACTGGACTCTAACTCAGAGATCATCCTACCTTTGTCTCCAAGTGCTAAATTAAAGGCACGAGCCACTATGCTTGGATTATTTTAAAGGTTTGTATTGTGGAATTTACTGTAGATTGTCTCTACTATTTTTATTTTCTTTTTACAGTTAAAATCTTTTAACATTTTCTTTTTAAGGGCTGAAGAGATGCCTCTATGCTTAAGAGTACTTGTAGCTCTTGCAGAGGACTGAGATTCAGCTCTCAGCACTTACACAGTCCCACAGTCCGTCACAACAGTCTGGAACTCCAGTGTGAAGGGATTCAATGCCCTCTTCTGGCCTCTATGGGCACTTCACATACATGGTACACAGACATACATGCAGGCAAAATACTCATACACATATGATAACAATAAATATTCTAAAAATATTTTGTAGGGGGTGGAGAGATGGCTCAGTAGTTAAGAGCACTGACTGCCCTTGCAGAGGTCCTGAGTTCAGTTCTCAGTAACCACATGATGGCTCACAACCATCTGTAATGGGATCTGATGCCCTGTGTGTGTGAAGAGAGTAACTGTGTACTCACATACATAAACATGTAATTTTTTTTAAATTGTAATTTTTTTTTTTTGAGACAGGGTCTATCTACATAGTTCTGGCTGTCCTGAAACTCATTATGTAGATCAAGCTGTCCTGGAACTCACAGAAATCTGCCTGCTTCTGTTTCCCAAATACTGCTATTAAAAGTGTGTGCCACCACACCCACCTAAAAATATTTTATTTTTGTACTAATTATATGTGTGTCTGAAAATGGGTTTGTGCAACCCAGTGCATTCTCTACAGAGAACAGAAGAGGGCATTGTATTCCCTGGAGCTTTTGGTCAGACGCCTCCTAATGTAGGTGCTGGGGACCACACTTCCTTATGCTTTCTGTTTACATCAATGGCTTATAGTCCAGAGATGTTGAACTAATTGAAACTGGCATAAAGTACAACACTGACAATATATCCCAAGGAAAGAAAGATTGTTTAAAGCACGATTTGTATAAAAATGTTTATTCTCAACAGCAACACATATTAAAGAGTTGAAAGCCAACAATTAAGAAGAAGTAGGTTTGATAAATTAAGGCCACGACTAGAATCTAATTCTGCTTTGGGAAATAGGAAAGGTTAATTTACCAGCATACTAACTACAGTGCCACAATGCTATATAAACGAGTACATATGAAATCAGATTAAGGAAAAAGATAATTTCCACAAGATAAGGAATCCTCTGCGGTTATTCCAGAAGGAGCCAGAGTGAGCCGCCCCTCGCATTTGTACTTTAAGAGGCGTCCGCATACTCACTTTGATTCTCACAAGCACCCTGCATGCACGCAAGCTATCATTAACTTCGCTTTACAGGTGCTGAGGTCGCACCACGGTCAGGGATGCCAGACCCTGGAGGAGCCAGGTGGCGTGCCGCCTCCCTGCCACCCCCTCGCTTGGCTCTTCCTGGTCCTCACTACGCTGTCAAACGTAGCCTGGGAGCCGGGCTGCAGAGGCGCGGAGGCCTGGGCTGAGGCCACTTGCAGAGGCGGCTGGAGGCCACAGAGGCCGGAAGTGCGGGCCGGAGCGCTCCGGGGCTGCGCCGCGATGGCGAGACTGCTGGCCGTCCGCGTGGTGGCCGGGCTGGCGGCAGCCACGCTGGCCGCCCTGCTGTTGGAGCAGTACGGCCTGGCTGGGCCGTCCACGCCGCTGCCGAAGCCCAGAGGCTCCCAGAGGCCGCATCCCGCCCCGGGCTCGGAAGCCAACAACGTCTTCTGGGGTCTGCAGGTGAAGCGGCGGGAGGCTAGGGGAGGGCAAAGCGGCGGCAGGCTCAGCCCAGCAGGGGGCCTCGGTGGCCGTCCGCCCGCCCGGAGGCTCCGCTCTCCTTCCCCGGGGTTCGTTAGGGCATCTTTTTCTTTCCCTTCGGCTCCCCGAGAGCTGGCGGGCCACCCGTGCCGGTACGTCTCCTCCTGACTCAGACACTGTGTCTCTGTCCAATGCCTGCTTTTGACAGATATCCGACATTCACCTGAGCAGGTTTCAAGATCCAGGCAGAGCGTTGGCCTTAGAGAAGTTCTGTTCGGAAACTATTGACATCATTCAACCGGCTCTTGTCCTGGCCACTGGTAGGGAGGATTCCTGTGCTGTGTGTGTGGTGGTGGTGTTCTGTGGACCTGATGGTAGAATGGGGAGCAGCTATTCGCTTGAGGGTGTTGGGAGCCCTCGCTACAGCCTGTCAGTGAGCCCTTTGAAGTAGTGGATAATGGAGTCAGGATCCAATTTAAATGCTTGGCCATCTCAAGGTTTAAGTCGTAGGAACAAGACTTGTGATGCTTATGTGATTTTTTGGCTGACATATTTGTGTGGTGTGTGTGTGTGTGTGTGTGTGTGTGTGCACGCACGTGTTGATGGTGATGATGTCCTGATGAATTTGAAAATTAGGAAATGTCCTTTAATCAGGAATCAAAAGCTCTCCTTTGCTGATTTAAATTTTGTGTACAAAGGAGGTTATGTTTTCAGTTGTCAAATGACTTCATCTGACTGCATTTCCTAGACTCTTCAAACCTGTGCACATGTGACCCCAAAGGTTGGGTAAAAAAAGCTCCAAGGAATTGTGTGTTCTGTGTTCTGTTTATTGGGTGGCTCAGCTATCACTCACCCTTCTGAAACGTGTCTCTAATTAAGATGAAGCATCAGCCCTCAGATAACGAGTACGCCCCTGCTTTAGGTGTTCTGTTTACTTCCTAGAAACTTTGGCATTTCATTGGTCAAACCAGATTGGTTTTTGCTCTGAAATAATGCTTGGTCACAGTATAAATCCTGATTTAGGGGTTGGAAAGCAACTGTTGCAATAGGTAATAGGCACTTGCTAGAATGTTGCAACATCTCATAAAGGGGTTTCATTTAGTATATTGGTGAATTTTGTACTGTTTCCTCTCTCTCTCTCTCTCTCTCTCTCTCTCTCTCTCTCTCTCTCTCTCTCTCTCTCTCTCTCTCTGTCTCTCTCTCTCTCTCTTTCTGATTTACTTACTATATATACCATGATCTTCCTACATACCAGAAGAGGGCACTAGATCTCATTATAAATGGTTGTGAGCCACTATGTGGTTACAGGAAATTGAACTCAGGAACAGCCATCTCTCTAACCCATTGTAGAGGGCTCTTTAAGTCATTCCCTTCCCCCCAATATCACTATAGACTACATAAACACTTGTTAACCTACTATAATATCGCCCTTGCTGAGATAATCTTGTTAGTTTAAATGGCTTAAATGGTTTGCTTTGGACATATGTGGACTCAATTGATTTTATGTATGTGTACTGAATAGTTTACAAATTTGTGTTCAGCATGCTTGTTTGTTTGAGTCCCCTGGAGTTTATTTTACATTTCAAGTCAATTCTGTGTAAACTCACAGGAGACCTGACAGATGCCAAAACAAAGGAACACTTGGGATCCAGACAACATGAAGTAGAATGGCAAACTTACCAGAGAATTCTGAAGAAGACAAGAGTCATGGAAAAAACCAAGTGGCTGGATATCAAAGGAAATCATGGTAAATCTGCCAAGAGCAGGATAGAATATAGATTCCTTCAAAAATATAGATTTCTCTAGTTTAGATTATAAAGTTATAAAATGGAAAATTGTAACATAAATTTAGATATAGTGAAGGCCAAATCTCTTAAGACTTCAGAAGCAGGTAGATCTCTATGAGTTTGGGGCCAGACTAGTTTATATAGCAAGTTCTAGGTCAGCTAGGCTGCATAGCAAGTCCCTGTCTCAAACAAAAAACAAAACAAAACAAAACAAAAAACAAAACAATACAAAACAAAAAACCCAAAAAGCAAAAAACAAAACAAAACAAAACAAAAAACCAAAACCTAAAACATTGAGATGTCATTGTTGGCCTTTCAGGTGAAAGTTGGTATAGTGTTTTCTTCTTTACATGGGAGAAAGAGTTCTTCAGAAATTCTTGTGGGAAAATGTTTAAAATGGATAAAATAAATAAATAAAATAAAATAAAAACACCCCTATATTGTGTTAAGTGAAAGAGGCTAAATCTATATTTTCCTATTGTATGATTCCATTTATATGACATTCAAAAAAGATAAAAACTATAGGCAGAAGACAGACTGTGGTTGCCAGAGGTAGAAATAGGAGGAGAAACTGATTTTAAAGGCATTAAGATTTAGAATGCAATTGAACTGCTTTCTATTTTGATTGTGGTCTTAAATATATAACTGTGTATTTGTCAAAAACCATAGAACTGAAATTATAGCTCAGTTGGTAGACTGTTTGCCTAGTATGTATGAGTCATTTTTTGGCATGGTCCCTAAAACTGCACACTGTGGCAGCATGAGGCAAGAGAACCACAGATAGATTCAAGGTCATTCTCTCTTGCAGAGGGAGTTCTAGGCCAGCCTGACTAAAGCCTCTGCACTCGTTATGGTTGTATTGATCAGGCATGGATTTGTTTCTTTCTGACTCTATAATCCCTTCATTAAAACAGCAGCAAGACAGGTATGGTAGCACATGTCTATTCCCCCAGCTCCAGAGAGGTCACGGCAGGATGAACAAGTTTGAGGTCAACATGAGCTACCTAGAAAGTTCCAGGCAAGCAGAAACAACAGCCTAGTCTTAGAACTTTCAAACTGATTTCTTCTGAACAAAATTGCAATGCACCTACGATTCTTCAGTATGCTCAGTCAGTGAGGTTACTGCTTTTTAAATGTACAGTTGGTTGACACCTTGCATTGAATGTGTTATAGAAAGTGATGCATGTTTGCTTTTCTTCTTCTAGATGCATATAACATTCCAAGTCTGGAGAGCATCAGCAATTATTACAGGTACTAGATGACCACAAGGCAGACTACTAAGTAGAGTCTAGCAAAAGAAGGGTGCAGTCCATTCAATGAATGAGTAAACTCACCTCTAACATAAAATTTCTGTAAAAAGAACTTTGGATAATTTAAAAAATGAGTGTATGTGTGAGTGTGTGTGTGTGTGTGTGTGTGTGTGTGTGTGTGTGTATGTGTTACAACTGGTCCTTTAAAAAATATTTTTCTTGCCGGGCAGTGGTGGCACATACCTTTAATCCCAGCACTTGGGAGGCAGAGGCAGGTGGATTTATGAGTTTGAGGTCAGCCTGGTCTACAGAGTGAGTTCCAGGACAGCCAGGGCTACACAGAGAAACCCTGTCAAACCCTGTCTTGAAAAACAAACAAACAAACAAACAAACAAAAACAAAAAAAAATTTCTCGCTTTTTGGAATTTGCTTTCAGGTTGGTCTGAAGTGTCTAATGCGCCTTCTAGCTTCAGCCTCACATTTGCCAACAATATAGTCATGCCGGGCTCTCTTCTGCTCCTTTTTTTTTTTTTTAAGTAGAGTCTCACTATATAGATCATGCTGAAATGGCCTGGAACTCACTGAGGTCTACTTGCCTCTATCTCAGGAATGCTAGGATTAAGGGTTTGAGTCACCACACCCAGCCTCCTTTCATTCCTTTGGTTGCAGTTGGTACATAGAAGTGTTTAGATCAGAGCTTGTACCTGGACTACTGAAGTTAGTGGGTTTTCAGAATGCTGAGACTGATTCTGTGGGCCTCTGGAGTGGCCACAGAGATCAGGGGTCACCAATGGCTGTTCGATCCTGTCATCTGGCTACTATAAACATTAATTTTTCTTTATACATCATGAATGTGATCTGCCCAGGCACCTCTGTGTTAGAAGCAAGCTCTAGCTTCAGTACGTCGGGATGCTTCTTATGGTTGCAGCTTCACGTTCAGCTCCGGGAAGTGAGGAGTTTTAGTCTGCTTTGTCATTTAATGAAGCACTAAGTGTTCATTAAAAGCTCTTCTCTAGTTGTGTGCTCTTCGAGACAGAAGAGCTAATGCTAACAAATACCCCCTACCTTCAAGGAACTTATGTTCTCTTAAGAGAAGATATGCTAGGGGGAACCATTAGAAAAGAACATGAAGGTGAGGCTGATGAAATGCTGCATTATTTGGTTCATATGAGAACCATTACAAGAAATCAGAAAAGGTAGAGGTTGTCATAGGGCAAACACAGAGAAGGCCTATGAAGAATGAAGATGGGGGATTTTTGGTTTTGGTAATTTTTGTTTTGCTTTTTGGCTTATTTGTTTGTTTGTTTTGGTTGGTTGGGTTTTTGTTTTTGTTTTTGTTTTTGTTTTTCAAAACAGGTCTCACTGTGTAGCTCTGGCTGACCTGAAACTTGCTATGTAGACCAGGCTGGCCTCAAACTCACAGATATTCACCTGTCTCTGCCTCCCCAGTGGAACTGAAAACGTGAGCCACGACCACCCAGATGAGTGGAGGTGTTCTTAAGACATGGGTTGTGGTTGCAAGTCCATTCCACTGGTTTTCAAATTTGGGTATGCAGAATAGTTGCCAGGAATATATTTTTAATAAAGTGCTTTACTTCAGATTTTTGTTGTTGTGCTAGGTATTGAACCCAGGGCCTTGTGGAAGCCTGCCATGGTGGCACATGCCTTTAGTCCCAGAGGCAGAGGCAGAGGCAGGCAGAATCTCCATGATTTTGAGACCAGCCTAGTCTACATAGTGAGTTCTAAGACAGCCAGAGCTACATAGTGAGACACTGTCTGTAAAGAAGACAATGTTAACATCAAATAGTTAGACTCTGTATAAGTAGTTAAATATAGCTTTAAGTGTGTATGTTAAAGTTTGAAAGTTTGTTTCAAAGTCTTACATATTAAGTAAGCTATTACACAAGACACTTAGGTAAGAGATAACTATTTTTTTTAATAAAGCTCTGAAATTTGGATATTATACTTGCATCTCTGGGGAGTGGGAGAGGTTCCCTACAGGCCTCACACAGGGAAGCAAACTGCGAGGACATGAAGAGGAGCATGAAAGCCTGGTGCGGACTGACTCTGTCAACTTGGAACAGACTTTGGAGAGTTTATTTCCATTGTCAGCACATTTAAAACAGTACAGTTTGGGGAAAGATTGCTAGGCAATAGTCAGTCTAATCAGTCCAGTTCCAGATGTACCATAAAGCGTAAAGTGTGATTACATAGCAGCTCTTTTACACAGGACATGTGACCTTGAGGTTGGGTTCTACAGCTAAAAGGCCCAGACTCTACTGTGGTCTCCGACAGATAGCATGGAGGTCAGCAGGCATAAAGTACATATGACATCTTCGTAAGGATGGGTAATGGTCTAGGGAGGGAAGAATCTGGAATTCTGAAGAATGTGGATGAGGTCTGTCCCTTCAGATAGCAAAAAGGTCACCAGGTCATTAGCAACCTCCACTCTCAGCTTCCTGGATGGAACTCAGGGATTTGATTTTCTCTCCTCCACTGCGGACACACCTCTGTGTGTTAACGTTCCTGGGTCTCTTAGTGCTTCTTTGTGAGTACAATGACTTCTGTATGCTCAACATACCTCCAATAGAATCCATGCTTTCTTTTTATTTATTCAGTAAATAATGGATGGGCACTTGCTCTATGTTAACACATCCTTTCCATTCTTCACCCTCTCCCTTCATGGATAGCTGAATATGCTTGATACCTAGGATACTAAGGACATTCGTTATTAGATGTGGATCCTGTATATTGGTTTTAGAAGCCAAAAAAAATGTATGTACGTGATTCTAGACTATCAATCTCCTTCTCGCTTGATGACCTACCTTGCAAGCTTTCTTCACTGATTGAACTTCTTTAGGCTCTTTTCCAGAAGAAAATACCTTCTGTATCTCCCCATACCAAGGCTTCCCGACTTCCAATATATACTCAACAAGCTCTCACTAATATTTTTTAATATTTTGATACTATGCTCATATCTGATCCAAGGCTACGACCTACCATTGCACTACACTGCTAATCCTCGCTGAAGGCTTTTTAAATTAATTTCTTTTATTTCATGTGTATGGTTGTTATGTCTGCATATATGTATGTGTACCCTGTGCTAAACTGATACCCCACAAAGGTCAGAAGAAGGAGTAAGAATTACATAAAGTTGGAATTGCAGGAAGTTGTGAGCCACCATATAAGGGCTAATAGCTGAACTCAGGTCTTCTGCAAGAGCAGCAAATGCTCTGGTCAGTTGAGCCCTCTTGCCAGCCCTCTCACTGAACATAGATTTGGTCTTTCTTAAAGATTTATTTTTAAATTTTAAATCATGCATTTTTGTGGGTATGAGCATTGGCATACAGCTTCTTGTAGAGTCAGAAGAGTGTGCTGGATCCCTGGAGCTGCTGTTAACAGGCTCTAGTGTGGTGCATGGCATAGGTGATGGGCACTAAGGCCTCCACAACAACTGTATGTCCTCTTAATCGCAGAACCATTTCTCCAGTCTCGACTGAAGTTTGCAGAGATTGATAAGTGATAGCTCACTAGACTCTGATTTGTTTCTTTTGAATGTCTAAGGGACTGTTTAAGATAGTCGCCACCTGTGCTTCACTTGGTGACTTTGTGTGTTGTCCTGGATTAATTAATTAATTTAGATGAGTCCTTGGAGATGAGAGAAAAATGTTGAAATGCAATCCTTTTATCAAGTGGAAGCGTAGCTTAGTGAATTTCTCTTTCAGATCAGAAATGTTTTTTGTTTTTGTTTTTGTTTGTTTTTGTTTTTGTTTTTGTTTTTGTTTTCAAGACAGGGTTTCTCTGTGTAGCCCTGGCTGTCCTGGAACTCACTCTATAGACCAGGCTGGCCTTGAACTCAGAAATCCGCCTGCCTCTGCCTCCCAAATGCTGGGATTAAAGGTATGTGCCACCACTGCCCAGCAGGAAATCTCTTTTTCAAATGGGAAAGATCTGATGTGATAGTTGGAACAGGACAATTTTGTTAGGACTTAAAAGAAATGCACTTGGGGCAGGCAAGCTGTAAATCTCAGCAGTTGCCTGGAAGAAAAGAGAGAGAGAAGGAAAAAAAGCCATGCCATTTAAGCCTCCCTGGTGGTGAGACACATACCTCTTAGGCAAGCAGTCACATGATGGGCAAGTGAGCATCAGAAAGTCAGAAAGCCCAGGTATCAGAAAGAGTCCACTTAGATTCTGGCCAGCAGCCTAAGAAAAGAGGCAAAGAAAGAAAATGAGAAGTTGTATGTTTCTAACTTAGGCCTCAGTCAGGCAGTGACTCATGGTAGCTCCTAGTCACGACTGAGTATTGAGAATCTTGGGAAGAAAAAGCACAGTTATCTCATTAAAGAAGAAATTGTCCCAAAGCTAGATGTGGTGGCACTTGCCTTTAATCTGAGCACTCAGGAGGCAGAGGCAAACGGATCTCTGGGTTAAAGGCCAGCCTGGTCTACAGAGTGAGTTCAGGCTACCCAGGGTTATGTAGTACAACCTTGTCTCTAACCAAACCAAACCAAACCAAACACTCACCCAAAGCCAATAAATAAATAAATAAATAAATAAATAAATAAATAAATGAAAATAATTGCATCTCTCTTTGGCATGGCTTAAAATGATTCTGCCTTCCTAGGGGTGGTCTCTTGGCCAGATGACTGACCCAGCCCAGTTGGAATGATTGGTTTCTGTCCAGGCCAGAGATCTATTCTCTTGACTAGAAGGAGTTTTTTCTTAATGAGCCTTTATTATTGCTCTAACATGAAATTCACTCTTTTTATAATTGCACTAAAGCCTTTCTATCTGTATTTTCTAGGAAATATTCTGCTGTACGTAAGGATGGCTCCTTCCATTACATTCACAGCACCCCCTTTGGCAACTACTCTTTCATCTCTGTGGATGCCACCCAAAGGCCAGGGCCTAAGAGACCCTATAATTTCTTTGGGATTTTAGATGAGGTATGACTTGAAAAAAATCACTTCCATTTGCAACTTACCTGGTTTTATTTTTTCTTGAATATATTTGAGTCATTTCATTATCTTAAATAACCATATTTTCATCTAGGTATGCTCAAGAAAAGTTTTACTGTGGTTATAAATATATTTAGAAACTACTAGCAACTTCAGAATTGTTACTACTATCTCTATTTTTATCTAAAAGTTGGGAAGGAAGAACCTCACTTTTTATATATATTTAGCAAATGTTTATTAAGTATGGATTAAGTATAGGATTATTCAGGAAGGTATAGAGCATATAGCTTGGTGTACTATATGATATATTGTTAAATTCCCACAATTGCCAATATTAATTAGTGATCTATATTTTTCTAAAAAGAGAACAATTCAAACATTTTGGCAAGGCTAAGTGAAAAACTGTCATTTATAAAAGCACATATGAGAAACTCTTGTATGTCTAAGTATAACAAATGCTAGATATGTCCTTATTTGATGAGTGCATTCTTACATGAGGCACACATCCCTGTTTATAAGAGTATAAAGTGATAAGATCACAAAAGTCCCTGAGTGTTTCATTTACTATTGGAGCATATGACCAGTATAGAGAAAAAGGATAGTGAATAGTAGGATTTGCCAAGGACTAAGAGAAATTCAGAGTTATGTTGAAGGTCCTAGAAATTAAGAACATGGGATAAAGTTATGTCGTGTTTCCTAATTACCAAGTGCCTTTAGTGAGCTGGTGACTTTATATTAAAATTTTTTCTTAGAATAGAGTTTTAAAGATGCAGTGCACAGACCAAGTACATAAAAGCCAATTGTAATGTTACCTAATGTTGAATTCCTGGTCTTTTGTTATTAATTATTTTATGTTTATTTATTTTGTCTTTTTAAAAAGATATATTTTATTTATATATTTATTTTATGTGTATGAGTACACTGTAGCTGTACAGATGTCCATAAGCCATCATGTGTGTGTGGCTGCTCTCAGGCCCTGCTCTCTGCCCTCGATCTCATCACGGGTGGTTGTGAGCCACCATGTGGTTGCTGGGATCTGAACTCAGGACCTTCGGAAGAGCAGTCACTGCTCTTACCCACTGAGCCATCTTGCCAGCCCTATTTTGTCTTATGTGTCTTGCCTGCCGTTTTTTATGTGGACCATGTGCATGCAATTCCCATGGGGGCCAGAAGAGGGCATCAGATCTCCTGGAACTGGAGTTACAAATGGCTATGAACCATCATGTGGGTGCTGGGAACTCAGGTCTTGCAAGAGCAGCCAGTGGTCTTGACCACTGAACCATCTGTCCAGCCTCCGAGTCTTCTTAGTCTGACCCCAGTTTTACCAAATTGGAAATCCCAAGGTTGAGGCTCAGAAGTTTATTACTGTAAGTATGTTACAAATGTCATAAGCATGCTTATGTACATTAAGCAATGTACGCAATGTACATTGTATGTACATTATATATGTGCAGTTATGTTTGAAATCAATGTCATGAGATGTTTTTTATATAGTAAGTGTCTGAAGACTTTACAGATGTGTATGCTGTTATAACTCTCTCACAATCAAGACTTAGAAATCAAGACTTACCACCCTAGAAAGTTTTCCTTCAGGGTCTTTACTCCCATGGTACAAGTGATTGCTCTCTATCAGCGTAGTTTTATTTACTCTAAAATTTTAGGTGAGTGCGACCTTACAGAATGGTCTCTTGGCTTTGACTCTCAGCATGATGCTTCTGAGCTGCATGTATGTGGCTGTATCCATCCATAATTCTTCCTTTTTTACTACTGAGTAGTATTCCATTGTGAGGGTATATTATACTTTGTTGGAGTTTCTGATATTTGACTAATATGAATAGACCTGTTAACATTTAGGTGTGTCTGTGGATGAATAACACATGTGCATGTTTTAGCATTTCGGCTTAGTGTCTCTTTTAAAAATTGTGATGTAGTTGTACACAAAACTGAAAAGATAAGTTGTCTCATTAAGGGGATAATTATGCTCCCCATTCCTGACACTGGGGCTTGAACCCAGGGCCTTATGCACTCTACGAGGCTAAAGCTTTACCTCTGGGCTACATTCCCAGCCCTGAAAAGATTAACTAACTTAGAATTCAGTTTTTGTACATCAAACACAGGTGGTACTTGCCCTACATACTACAGTCACCTTAGAATCAAAGGAATTATAAAGTAAATGAAAACAGTTTGGAACTGATGGATATATATTTAGGCCATTACCTAGTAGAACTGTGGCTACAGAGACAATGAGATCATTGTCATAAACTGTAGGGGAAATGTTTAACTTGTTGGCACTGGATTTTAACCTGAGGCCCAATTTAGAGATCCTTCTCTTTTTCTCCCACTTTAGAAACAGATGGAGGAACTCTTATCATTTTCCAAGAAAAGTAGTGAGAGCAACCAGACGATTTGGTTTGGCCACTTTACAACATCAACTATCATGTCTCCATCCCCAGGGATCCGGACAGTAATGGGGTGAGGCAGATCTGTAGAGCCAGAACTGGTTATTTCCCATTGCTTTCTGAAGAGACTCTCTTATTGTCTTTGTGCATTTATCCTGTTTGTTTTTCATTGTGTAGTTCCGCTACAGCTTATCTGTGTGGGCACCTCCATACGCTTGGTGGGCTGATGCCTGTTCTGCACACTCGTCACTTTACAGGCACGTTGGAACTTGAGGTGGGAGACTGGAAAGACAACAGAAGGTGAGGAGACTTCCCTATGAGGGAAACTTATACAGATTTTGCTAAAATAGTGACACTTTACTATTAATGTGAGGGGTGATCCCAGGGATGATTTGTGATAATTCTGTTAGTTTAGTTTGTTAGTTTGGAGGAGAGTTCTCACCATGTAGCCCAGGCTAATCTTTAATCCTTCTGCCTCAGACTCCCACATGTTGAGATCACAGGTGTGTAGCAGCAGAACTCAATATTTGTTCTTTTAAGGCAATATGCATTTCGTTGCTTGTTACTGTGGTTAAATAAATACTTTGACAAAATTACTTAAGGGGGAAGGAGTTTACTCGCTCACAAGTCAAGGAGAAGGTTCTTCATGCTGAGGAGACTGAGGCAGCTGGTGCCATCATGTCCAAGTCAGGAGCAGAGAGTACAGAATGCGCAGCTCTTTTCCCTGCCATCATCCTTGATCCTAGCCAGGGCATGGCGCCCACAATGGGGATGGGGGCACTCTTTCTACTCCACTTAAAATCAAAAGATTTCCCCACAGGCATGCCTACAAACCCATCTCAGGTGACTCTAGGCTCTGACAAGTTATTAGTTAATATGTATTTGATAATCATTTCCATTATCTAAAACTTGTTCTAACAGTAATTTTTAGATTAATTACTTTTTATTTACTCATTTATTTATTTATTTATTTGTTGGGGGTGTTGAGACAGGTTTTTTTTTTTTATGTGTAACCTGGCTGTCCTGCAACTCATAGATTTGCCTGCTTCTGGCTCCTGAGTGCTGGGATTAAGGGCATGTGCCACTACATCCAGCTTATTTTTAATTTTTAAATTAGATATATTCAGTTTATGTGAATGCCTTGCATATGCATATATATGCACATATATATGTATATATATGTGTGTGTGTGTTTAGTGCCTGCATAGGTCAAAAGGGCACTCTCTTCCTGTATTGTCTGTCTTTCCCTTAAGTAGCTTTTTTTTCCTATTTTGTTAAATCTTTCTCTGATTAGTCACTTTTTCTGCCACTCAATTAGACATCACTTTCAAGCGTGGGTGCTTCCTTCTACAAACTAACTTTACCTTCTTTGTTTGGGATTAAAGGTGTGTGCTAAGGGTTGAGCCATACCCTAACTAGAAACAGGTTCAAATATCCTGTAACACTTAACTACTGAGCCATCTCTTCAGCCACTAGAGCAGTAATGTTTACATTATTATGCAATGTAAAATTTAAGACACATGCATTAAAATGTAGGCTTGTTTGTTTTCTTTTGAGGAACGATCTCAATATATCTAGCCCCTAACTAGCCTGATGCTGGCTTTGCACACTAGGCTGATTTAGACTTTGTAGAGTCCAAGTGCTTATGCCTCCTGAGTGCTGGGACCACAAGCGTACACCACCGTGTTGGCTTTTTCTTATTCCTTTTTGTTTCCTCTTTGTTTGTTTGATCAGTTAGTTGGTTGCTTTTTGTTTTTGATTTTGTTTTTGAGAGAGCATTTCACTCTGCAGCCCAGGCTATCCCAGAACTTACTCTTTAGCCTAGGCTAGCCTCAAACTCACTATCCTCTTGACTCATCCTTTGTAAATAAAAACATTCTGTTGGTGTGGGCTGGTCTGTGTACCAAACTTTCAGATTCACTGGGGCTGGAAATTTTTTCCCTTGAATTTTATGCCGGACATTTTAGTTATTGCTACAATAGTAATTTAAATTCTTCGGATAAGTAGGAGTTTGTATTTGATGTAGCATTGTTGGTGGAATAAAGAATGCCAGATCCTAGACTGCTGATGTACACCTTAGTTTCAAAATAGTCGTAAAAGTACTGTCTAGAATAAAGTGAACTAATTTTAAAACATTTATCTTTAGAATCAAAGCATGCAGGCATTGATCTAAGTTGCTGTTAGCTTCATCACCTCAGTCAGCTCCCAGCTGATCACACGGGGTGAGGGGTAAAGTCAGCTCCCAGCTGATCACACGGGGTGAAGGGTAAAGTCAGCTCCCAGCTGATCACACAGGGTGAGGGGTAAAGTCAGGCTCCTAGCTGATCACACGGGGTGAAGAGTAAAGTCAGATCCCAGCTGATCACACGGGGTGAAGAGTAAAGTCAGCTCCCAGCTGATCACACGGGGTGAGGGGTAAAGTCATAGGAAGGAGAGAAGAAGCAGAGCAACCTTACCTCCTATCAATTCACTGTATCAAAAGTCCTAGTTTTATGGGTTTTATTTTTATCTGTGTTTTACTTTCAAGCACCAGCCCCCTTTGAGAAAGGGTGTCATGTAGCCCAGGCTAGGCTTGAGCGCACTATCTAGCTAAGGAGGATCATGAACCTGATCCTCCTGCCTCTACTTCCTGAGTACCGGGACTGCAGGTATGTGCCTCACACCTGACTTATGCAGTGCGGGAGCCCAGAGCTTCCTGTGTACTAGGCAAACACTTTACACCTCAGCTTCATCCTTAGCCCTCCTTCAAGCTTAGAGTAATAAGTAACTAAATTCCCCTTCAAGCTTAGAGTAGTAAGTAACTAAATTCCCCTGTTCTCCTGTGGCCTCTAGGTACCGGATCTTTGCTTTTGATCACGACCTCTTCAGCTTTGCTGATGTAACCTTTGACAAATGGCCTGTGATTCTTATCACCAATCCCAAATCACTCCTCTATAGCTGCGCTAAGCATGAACCACTAGAAAGGCTCTTCCATTCCACACACATAAGGTATGTCTTATGTTTCAGAATTGACTTTCAGTTTGATATGGATGAAGAATGACTGTTGTGGTGTGAAAGCTAGGGCATGTCCCACTGTCTTTTTTTCAACCGTCCAAACATATAAACTGTTTTCTATTTCATTTCCATTCAATGTACTTGTATATATGTGCATATATCATGTACATGTATATATATGCATATATTATGTATATATGTATATATCTGCATATATGACACACACACACACACACACACACACAAGGAGTTGGGACTTGAACCAGAGCTTCACACTCACACAATGTCAGGCATGTGTTCTACCACTCTTTCTAGTCCCCTAAAACGTACTTTTTTTAAAAGCTGGTAAAATCTATAAAATCATCCAGAAACTCAAGACAATCATTATTTTTTTGTGTGTGTATTTTATTTCAGCCTTTGTGTTCACATATGTTTACTTTGTTATAACCATGACATATTACCTTATAATCTGTGCTTATTTATTTATATTTATTTATTTTTTTTTTTCGAGACAAGGTTTCTCTGTGTAGCTCTGGCTGTCCTGGAACTCACTCTGTAGACCAGGCTGGCCTTGAACTCAGAAACCCACCTGCCTCTGCCTCCCAAGTGCTGGGATTAAAGGCATGCGCCACCACTTCCCGGCTTATTTATATTTATTAATTATTTGCATGTTTAAGGATAAAATTAGGGTTTTATATGTTATAGTCCTCAACAAAAAGTTACAGACAACCACAAATATAAGCTCAAGTGAGAGCCTTTTCTTTCAGTCTGAGATGAAAGAGCAGGCTCCTGTTACAAAGAAATTGAGGACAGTGGGGTTTGTAAAGCCCAAACCGCAGCTATACCCTAACAGAGGCAAGCAAGAGTCAAATGTTTCAACACTTTTGGTTCAGTTCATTAAAACAATGGCTGGCCTGTGTGGATTGTTCAACCCAACAGGATGTGCTCCCTGGGGCTGGGAGCAGAGGGTGAAGCACAAGAGGGAGTTAGCTGAAAACAGGGAGAGCTGATACTTTGTGGCTTTCATTATTACTGGGAGGCACTTGCTTCACTACAAGGCTATACCTCAGTTCTGCATGTTCTACTTTTAGAAATTGGTATCATTAGGATTTTTGTTTGTTTGTTTTGCTGAAACACCTGCCAAAAAAGCAAAAGTTTGTTTTTTGTTGCATAACCCTGATGAAATTAAAAATATAGTTTATGTATGAATTTGGTGATGGTTGTTGATAGAATTCTAATAAGACATTATTTTTGGAAAAATATCTTTCAAATGTAAGATCACTTATTATGCATATTTAAAAATATTTAAAAATTAAACATGTATACATCTATATTGTATTAGTTTTTCAAGACAGGGCTTCACTGTGTAGCCCTGGCTGTCCTGAAACTCTTTGTGTAGACCAGGCTGGCCTTGAACTCACAGAGATCCACCTGCCTCTGCACTAACTCCTGGAGAGCACAGTGATGGAAGCAGTGTGTGTGTTTGCATTTCTGAAGAGCTGTCATTAGCACTTCTGGACGCTCTTTAATAAGTAGTCTCCATAAGACACTTCTTTATATCATTGTTATCAGAGAACACAGTCCAAGAAGACTCCTTTCTTTGTGCACAGAGAATGTACCACAACTTAACCACTTTGTTGTTTTATTCATAAAATGTTAGGATTGTTCTTATTTGAGGATGAACATCTGGTAAAAGTAGGTTCTTATCTTGTTTGAATGAATGCTTGAATAATTTCTTTTTTCTTTTTTTCTGTTTGTATTTATTTATTTTTGTTTTTTGTTTTTTGAGAGGCAGTTTCTCTGTATAGCCCTGGCTGTCCTAGAACTCACTCTGAGTCTGTATACCAGGCTAGCCTCGAACTCAGAGATCCATCTGCTTCTGCCTCCTGAGTGCTGGGGTTAAGACGTGGGCTACCACGACTAGCTTGAATGACTTTTTTTTCCCCTGAGACAGGGTTTCTCTGTGTAGCCCTGGCTGTCCTGAAACTCACTCTGTAAACCAGGCTGGCTTTGAACTCAGAAATCCGCCTGTCTTTGCCTCCCAAGTGCTGGGATTAAAGGCATGTGCTACCACTGCCGGGCTTGAATGACTTCTTAATGATAGTGCTGTAGAAGTGGGTATAAATTCTTAGGAATTTAAAATTTTATTTATTTTTTATTGGGGAGGGGCATGCAAACGGCATAGCATGCCTGTGGATATCAGAGGACAGCTTTTAGGAGCTGGTTCTTTTCCTTCTACCATGTAGATTCTAAGGTTTGGACTTAATGTCATCCAGCGTAGCGAGAAGCCCTTTTACCCACTGAGCCATCTCAGCACATGAGTGAGCATATGAATGTTGATGAAGATTGCCTGATTACTTTTTATTTTTTTAGAACTAAAAATATTACCCTTCCCCCCACCCCCAGCCATGGTCTCTATGTAGCCCTGACTGACCCGGAAGTCACTAAGTAGAACAGGCTGGCCTCTGTCTCTGGGGTGCTAGAATGAATGTGATGTTTAGACTACTACATCTGGCCTATCCATCACATTCTTAATGATGTCTGGATATCAGTGCTACGTGTTAAAAGGCCTGGTGGCTCAGCTCTTGGTATGGTCTTGCTTTTTCTGGCTAATACATCAGAAATCAAATGAATGAATTATAGGCTTAAAATTAGATTAACAGGATGTGATATCTATTTGCAGTTCTATTCCTAAGATTAAAACCAGAAATTCAGGAATTTCTTCAGAAGGAACTTTTGGTCTACCCTAGATTTAATCAAAAGAAACTGATTTTGTTTTCTAAAATAATAATAATAATAATAATAATAATAATAATAATAATAATAATAATAATAGTTTAGGGGCTTGGGATGTAATTCTGTGGTAGAACATGTCCTTAAAACCACATCCCAATATATATATATATATATATATATATATATATATATATATATATATATATATATGTTTCTAATTTCTTAAACATTGCCGAATTGTTCAAAGTCTCTGCAGTTGCACAGTGTGGTTCATGTCTTCAGACTACAGTAGCATTGCTCTCCTCTATAAACACAATGTCCTATACCTAAAATCATGCATTTTATATATGCTCTTATTTTAGAGTATTGGCCTTTTCCTTATCCCCCATCACTTCTGTCACTGTTAAGATTGATGGAGGTAATATAGGCCAGGCTTCTCACTTGTCTGGTCCTATTTTCATACTGAAGTGGAACCCTAGAAACTACAGTAATGGGACACATACCATAGAAGTATTCGTCCAGGTAAGTTAGTCATTGTTAGTTTGTTGTGTCAATGATTGGGCTCTTGCCACAATGAACTCTGATTTGGGTTTATTGCTAGTCAATTGGTAAGAAACAAATCTGATAAACAGTAAACAAAGTTTGAGTACAGTATATTTAGTATATTCTTTTGGAAGTTAGATTTCAATTTACTTTATGTGCCTGGGTAGAGAAGATTGTATGATGAGAGGCTAGAGGACAGCTTGTA
This sequence comes from Mastomys coucha, assembly GCF_008632895.1. NCBI lineage: Eukaryota > Metazoa > Chordata > Mammalia > Rodentia > Muridae > Mastomys > Mastomys coucha. The sequence goes on from NW_022196897.1 coordinate 106,198,268, forward strand.
GAGCTTGGCTCTCATTTAAAGAACCATGTGGGTCATTAGGTTCTACTCAGGTTCACTTAGTGACAAGCACCTTTACCCACTGAGCCATCTCACTGACCCCAACAGTTTTTCTTATTCTTGGTGAACTTCCTTCCTATCTTCTTCATCCATAGGAAATCACTAATCAATTTTCAATCTTACATGTATAATTTTAAAAAAAATTAACCTGCTAAATCCTGGTGAGGTACCAGACTTGTAATCCTAGCTACTCAGGAGACTTGAGGAAAGAGAACCATGAGGTCAACCCAGATAAGATGTTATCTCAAAATAATTCAATCTATTGAATATTTGATAGGTAACCTGGTTCTTCATTCATTAATGCTAAAGTTCTGTCCTTTTAAATGCACCACACTAGAACTAGTAAATGCTATCTCCAAGGCTTACTGCCTCAGTCTGCTAACCTAGGCCCAGGCCTGGAAGTTTCTAGACCATGTACAATCTTATCTAGGCCTAGAATGTTTTCAGCCTCTGACACTTACTGCTGAATAAGCTCACCCTTTCTTGTTCTTTCTGAACTCTACCAGCTGGTTCATCTCAGCTGTTCTGGCTCAAATTCCTATCCAGACTGACTGATTCAATCTGGCTTCTCACAGTTTCTTCTAAATTGATCTGCTTGGCCTTAAATTGACTCTAGCAATCTGTTCTGATCTTCTGGCTCCTTCTCATTCTTTGGCTCCTCAGTCTTCATCTGTGTCTAACTTGTTCTCTCTCTGTAAAACTCTCCTGGTAAAACTGCTGCCTTTCTCTTTCCTTTCTCTTCTCTCTTTTTTCTTTCTGCCTGCTCTGCTCTCTTAAATAACTTCCTGTCCTCTCTCTTTTTGTGAGAGTTGGACATATTCTGTTCTGTCAAATCTTTCTCTGATTCATCAGTTTGTCCACTGTTCAATTAGATGTTACTTTCAAACATGGTTGCTTCCTTCTACAAACTAACTTTACCTTCATTGCTTGTAATTAAAGATGTGTATGTCTGTATTCCAGCCAGAGAGATTAAAGGTATGTGCTAAGGGCAGAGCCACACCACAACTAGAAACAGTTTTTTTCAGTATATAATACAGTTTTGGGGTTCACAGTGTGATCAAATATCCTGTAACAGAGAGGTCTGATTGTGTGTGTGTGTGTGTGTGTGTGTGTGTGTGTGTATGTTTGCATATGTGTTTGGTTGATTCAAATCAGAATCCAAACAAGGCTCACAGAATTGCAGTTAGCTAAATAGTGTCTTCCATTTCTTTTACTGTATAAGTCCTCTCCTCACCCCTTACTTATTGTCTTTTTCCTTACCTTATTTTGTAAAAAATATTTTCCATTTTCATATATGTGTATGTGTTATGTATGTGTGTGTGCAGTATGTATGTGTGGGCATGCATGCTTGTATATATAACTGCATATGTGTGTGCATACATGTGGAGGCCTTTGGTTGATGTTGGGAATCATCCTTTTTTGCTCTCCCTTCTTACTCATTGAGGCGGGTCTCTCAATCAAAGCCAGAGTTTTCAGGCATGTCTGGTCTCCTTAGCTAACTGGAGGATCCCCTTTCCACCTTCTGAGGTTGGACTTACAGGCTGGCAGGCCCCCTTCCCACAAAGAACTTGTATGAGTTTTAGGTATCCGAACCCTGGTCCTCATGCTTGTGCACAGAGACTTCAATCACTGAGTCACTTCCCCAACCAACACTTGCTTTATTTTTTGAGGCAGGGTCTCTCACTGAACTGATATGAATAAATCAGCCAGCTAGTGAATTCTGAGACTCAACCTCTCTTCTTCCTCTCTGTAGGACTGGGGTTATAGATGTATTTGCTTGATTGGTTGGTTGGTTGACTGTTTATGCATATATGTGTTTATATGTGTGTAAGAGTATGCCTGAATTTGCACCTGTACATGCACAGAGGCTGGAAGACGGTGTGTCAGATCCCTCGCAATGGGAGTTAACAGGCATTTGCAGGCAACCAAGCTTGTTATATGAGTGGTGGGATACAAACCCCAGTCTTCATGATATCATTTCTATAGCCCATCCCTGGCTTTTTGCATGGATTCTGAGGATTAAACTTGGGTCTCCATGCTTCAGCAGCAAGCATTTTGCCAACTGAATCATCACCTCTTTGGCCATTTTCTTATTCTCCTCCTCCTCCTCTTCCTCTTCTTCTTTTTCTTCTTCCCCTTCCTCCTTTTTTAATGTAGGGTCTCACTGCATCCCAAGAGCTGGGAATAAAGGTGTGCACCATCACACCTGGCTCCCTCTTGCTCTTCTCTCTCCGTTTTCTCTTCTCCTCACCATCTGAGCTCAGCACTGCTTCTAGGCTATGCAGCTCCTTAACCCTGCCTCCTTCAGATTCAGCCTTCAGGTTTAGTGTGGGAAGACAAGACAGGTCTTTAAGCCCAGGAAGCCTTTGTTGTTGAGAAACTGTACATAGGTGTATAATCAGAACCAGATACACATTTAAGCATGGCTGCAAGTTGCTTCCTGGCTGTGTTTCTAACTAGGATTCTGCTGGAAGAAGTAGGAGTGCTCGCCACATATTTTCTGCTCAAGAGAACACTCATCTCACATTTGATCCTTTGGCATCATTTATTCTCCTTACTGACCACTACATTGTGGTGAGTAAATTCAATTAAATGTTATTTGTATCTATTGGTTTGTTTGTTTGTTTTTGTTTTTACTGGATTTGGTGAATTCAAACTTCTAAATATTATAGTTATGTGTCAAGAAATCTAAACCTTATAAAATCAGAGCTATTTCCTTATCTATTTATCTAGAAGAATAAAATGTTTTGTGTGTATGTGGAAGGGGATACGCATACCATGGCATGTGTCTGTTGGTCAAAGGACAACTCACTAAAGTTGGTTCTCTTCTTCCACCATATGAATCCACCCCAAGGACTGGATTCAGGTCATTGAGCTTGCTAAGTCATCTCACCAACCTAGGGAATTTCCTTTCTTTTTTTTTAAGATTTATTAATTTTTATGTGTATAAGCATTTTGCCTGCATGATGTTAGTATACCATGTGTATGCCTGGCTCCCTTTAAGGTCAGAAAATGAGGTCCCTTGGAACTAGCATTTGGATGGTTGGAAACCATTATGTGGATGCTGGGAACCAAACCTGGGTATTCTGGAAGAACAACTAGTACTCTTAACCCAGAGCCATCTCTCCAAATCCCAGGAATTTCTTTTGACTATTTTCTTACTTTAGTTCGTGTGTGTGTGTGTGTGTGTGTGTGTGTGTGTGTGTGTGTGTGTATCTGTTTACTTTATTTATTTTTGAGGCAAAGTCTTACTGTGTTTTTCAGGGTAGCCTTGTACATTTGAGGTCAAGCAATCCTCCTGTCTCAGCCTCCTGAGCATCATAGATTATGCAAGTACACACCACTGTGCCTGACAATATTATTTCATAATGTGATTTTTAGCTGTGTTATATTAACACATATATGAAAATATTCTTTGATTAAATATATAACTCAATATGTTAAGATTTATTTAAGAAATCATTAAATGAACATATATTTATTTAACCAATTATATATTTAAAATTATTTCTAACTTTTTCTAATAATTTCAACTAGTTTTTCCATTATTGTTAATGTAAGTTTCTTAGGATAAATTCCTATAACTGACTTGCTAAATGGGGAGAAGTTATACTATTTTTAATATAATTATAAAATTTATTTATTGTATTGTTTTCTCTCCATCTTCCTCATTAAAATATAAGACCCACAAGAGTAAGGGATCTTTGTTATGCCTATCATATAGTAGGCCTTCAACAAATATTTCTTAAGTGAATCAGTGACTGAGGAGTTTTTGTTTTTGTCTGGTTGGTTTTGTTTTAACATATGGTCTGGAGAGAGGCTGTAGCGATTTGTACTCTAGTTTCATGGGATCTTCCTCACCATGAGTATCACAATCTACCCCTGCCCCATATCTAATTTCAAATAAAACAGATTACCCTTCAAGTATAATGAAACTCTAACATTGGTCTAAGTAAATCCAGAAAAAGTAACACTAAGCAGTTTATTATACTATCAGTGAATCAGATATTTGGTTCTCTTGACCACAATTTTTTTTATTACAGAGTATTTTGTTGTTAGTGGTAACGATGTTGAAAACAAAATCTCTTGTTTCTTTTTCTACATATACTTTTCATACCAAATGTGTGGGGCTTTCTAGGCTAAATAATCCTCTAGTCCTCAGTGGACACTGATTGGGTATTGTAGACTTTAACTCAGTTCTCATACTGATGGCCAAGAGAGAGAGAAGCGTCAATCCCACAGGCTAAGGACTCAGTCCTATAAAGTCACCCTCCGCACCACCCCCTTGTCCCAACACTGCCCCCCAGAAGGCCACCTATGCTTCAGATGGATGAGATATTAATGGGAGATTCCTAAGACATCCTTTCTGGGGTTTAGTAATTTGCTAGACTGACTCACAGAACTCAGAAAATTAGTTTTCTTACTGGATTCCTGGTTTATGAAGGACACAACTCAATGTCAGCCAGATGGAAGAGAGGGCAGGAAGAATCTTGGATGTTCACATCTATGTTCTCCGAGGCATGTGCCACTGTGCTAGCTAGCTCTCCTGCCCTAGACTAGAGCAGCCTCTGAACCCTCCAGCAGGATGTCTATGCCAGTCTCACTATGTAGGAATGGATGATTATGATGAATTCGGCACCCTCTTCCCTGGAGAGCAAAGCGGGTGATGTGAGGATGCGTGCTCATCCTCAGCACGTAGCTGGTCCCTCCCGCACCCATCCCCCTCCTGAGTGGCTTTCTAAAGCTTGTTACTTACTAATCACAGGTGACATTCTCTCCACTCACCACCTCACAGTTGTTTCAGGAACTGCAGTCTACAGCCAAGTGTTTAAACAGGAAGTACTTTACTATTTTCTATTATCATTTATAAAATTACAAAAGTCATAGTTACTGGAGAACAGAGGATGAAGAAGACTAAAATATGGGTTTTGTATTGCACCACTTCCATTTTTGTTAATGAAGCCAGTTTGGAAGCCTTGTCTGGAGCCATGCCTGCATATCTGTTCACATTAATGCCACTTCTCCCTGCAGGCACAGGTCTGGAGCCATGCCCACATATCCGTTCACATTAATGCCACTTCTCCCTGCAGGCACGGGTCCTGTTTGTGTTGATTGTGCTGACCCAGCTCGCCACGCTGATTACGTTCAGATATCTAGCATACCCAGAACTTAAAGGTTAGTAGTCATGATTCCTTTTATTCTAGAAGATGTGAAAGTACCCCATAACACCCGCATCATTAACAAGTGTACAGAGGGCTCTGTGAGGTACATCCTTAAATGAACATTCTCTTTCTTTGTTTTTTGTTTTGTTTTGTTCTTTGTTTTTCGAGACAGGGTTTCCGTGGCTATCCTGAAACTCACTCTGTAGACCAGGCTGGCTTCGAACTCAGAAATCCACCTGCCTCTGCCTCCCAAGTGCTGGGATTAAAGGTGTGCACCACCACTGCCCGACTTCTTTGTCATATTTTTATCTTGAAAAATAATTCTTTTCACCCTTCTACTGTATGGCAATAAAATGTGGTTTAATAAAAAGGGGGAAATTCACAATATTATTTAAAATGGCTAATTTATAATATAAGTAGCTGTTTTTTATGAATAGCTATTTAATATAATTTATGTTGAAATACATTTGAACAAAAAAATAATTCAAATAATTAAAGATAAGGTTTTAATACAAACTTGGAAAAATTTGACTGTGCATAGTATATATGCATTTAATCCCAGAACTCAGAAAACAGAGGCATGTGGATCTCTATGAGTTTAAAGCCAGCTAGGGTGACACAGTAACATTCTGTATCAAAAATTGGGGGGGGGTAACATTTGAGTGGTGCATGCGTGTTCGTGAATTACACTCAGAACAGGTTGTAGAACACCTGATCGCCTCTAGTGCTTGCCACTTCTCCCTAGAAGAACCTTTCCCTGGAAAGGTTCCATGATTAGACTTGCCAAGTCACTGAGGTGCCTTTATCATATCGTAATGGATAATAAGAATAAACTGACCATTATTCATACACAGCCCTTGTAAGAAAGAAGAAGGTGGATTTTCAAATGAGGGCTGAGCAGGGAGAGTCCTATGCCATAACCACATATTGTTCCTCCTCCCCATAATCATTTCCTCACTGCTGAGAGCCTGTGACTGAAGGAAGTGACTATAGTGTCACAGTTATGTCTCATCTCAGAGGTCCTGAGGATGACTACCTGTGTCTGTCCTTGTTCCCCACTCACCCTGACTGACACGCGTACAAACACCTACCTTGCTGCCTTGAACAGAGCAGATGCTCCATAATAAATGATAACTCTGCTGCATCTCACCCTCACCAAGGAAGTCATGGAGACTCACCATGCCGCCAGGCTGTGTGACATGTGCATAGAGTCCCAGCACAAGAGCGTGGGGACATGAGGACCCAGACACAGAGGCCAGTCTGAGCTCTGCAGCGAAACTCATCTCAAGAGCAGGAAAGAGCTTCTGTGTGCCACCTTAATAACTGCTAAAGGTGTGTGCCACCTTAATAACTGCTAAAGGTGATGCTCATTTCTCCTAAGCGAACACCCTGTCAGTAGAGCTGGGCAGCAGCACTGGAGAGAGCTTTTAGTGATCCTGGCCGGAGCTTCCCATGAGCATGTCTAAATAAAAGGGTAATTTGTGTTTCCACTCAAGCTCTGCCAAGTGAAACACCCATTCATAGATACATTCATGTAAAAGGCCTAGTATTGACGGTTGGCTTACAGAGCTGAAACAGGAAGCTGCAGCTAGCTAACCTTTCTCCCCAGTTTTCAACCATGTCCATCATTTACTGCGTAGTCTCACTTGGTTCTGTCACCTGCTTCTGCTTAGGTTGAGGCTAGTAGGTGGCTGGGGAAGAGCAGTCCTTTCTGTACAACTTGTGTTCTTGATGGCTTGAAAATCTGTTCCAAGCAGGGTGTGATGTGGCTTATGCCTGTAATCCTACCACTAAAGAAGTTAAGGCAGGAGGATTGCCATGAGCACAAGAATAGCCTGGATTCATTAACAAGATCAGAGTCGTCTGGATATTAAAAGTAAACTCAAACAAATCAGTAGCCTTCCTTTACACAAAGGATAAACAGGCTGAGAAAAATAGGGAAACAACAAACATCTTTCACAATAGTCACAAATAAAATAAAATATCCTGGCGTGACTCTAACCAAACAAGTGCAAGATCTGTATGGCAAGAACTTGAAGTCTCTAAATTAAAATATCAAAAGGAAAAGCCATCCCCCGGAACTTGTGGTAATTTCAAAAAAGAAAAGAAGAACCTAAGGGCATTAAAAACTATAGATCCGTAGGCCAACTTAATTCCAGTATTCACATATATGAGCAGCAACATGGAAATCTATTCTTGTTGAGTGATTCTGAAAAGCAACCAGGTTTAGAGAGCACTATTTTATAGTCTAAGTCCAAAAAGGGAAACAAGAACTCATTTAACTCATTTAAGAACTTCATGTTAGTGTTGATAGGGCTTTGTTGTTAACCTCTAAGTCCTCTGAGGGTTAATACTGCATTACTAATTTTAAGATAACATTAAAAATACATGTCAGCACTTTCTTCCTAGCTGATTAGCTTAGTAGCTACAACATAGAGCTTTACATTCTCAGTTACCTGGCCTGAAAGAAATATATTCCCTTTATGAATCAAAGAATCTAGTTTCAGCCAGGCAGTGGTGGCGCACGCCTTTGACCCCAGCACTTGGGAGGCAGAGGCAGGTGGATTTCTGAGTTCGAGGCCAGCCTGGTCTAC
>NW_022196897.1:106206208-106227372 GCF_008632895.1 Mastomys coucha
AAAAAAAAAAAAAAAAAAAAAAAAAAATATATATATATATATATATATATATATATATATAGTTTCAAAGTATTTGAACAAAATCATGACCAAATTTTCAAGTAAAGCTAGATATTGGTTTGTTAGGGCTGAAGTAACAAAATACCAAAGTTGGCCCAAACAACAACAAAATAATTTTTTTGAAATTCCATAGCTATAAGTCCAGGATCAATGCTTTCCACCCTCCGGGGCTTCTCTCCCTGCCTTCCAGATGGCTGCCTTATTCTCTCTGTGTCCTTCCATGGAGCATCCCTAGGCCTGTGTTGTCTGTGCACTGGTAGGTAGAGCTTCATGGTAAGGGCCACTGTGAAGGAAGAGCCATATCCTATGTGAGGAAGGACTTTTTTGACAGATACTCATATGTAAGATAAAAATGGAAACTATTGCCGGGCAGTGGTGGCACATGCTTTAATCCCAGCACTTGGGAGGCAGAGGCAGGTGGATTTCTGAGTTCAAGGCCAGCCTGATCTACAGAGTGAGTTCCAGAACAGCCAGGGCTACACAGAGAAACCCTGTCTCAAAAAACAAAACAAAAAACAAAACAAAACAAAGGAAACTATTTATATATTTGATATAGCTTTTAGAAGTTTGTGTACCTGGTTGTGCTGGAGAGATGGCTCAGTGGTTAAGAGCACTGACTGCTCTTCCAGAGGTCCTGAGTTCAAATCCCAGCAACCATATGGTGGCTCACGACCATCTACAATGTGATTCATGTCCTCTTCTGGTGTGTCTGAAGACAGCGACAGTGTATTCACATACATGAAATAGATAAATAAATCTTAAAAAAAAAAAGTTTGTGCACTTGGATATGAATCCTATGAACAGAGTAAGGACTATATTGGTCATCTTTTGCACATGGCACAATCTTTCAAATCTACCTGGAGATAGGATAAAATAGTATACTGTAGACCTTTGGCACGTGTGTCTGTCATTTAAATTCATAATCTACATAAGAATTCAATATATTATATTATAATATATATAATTATATATTCCCTTCTATGTTTCTGTCTATAAAATATCTTACAACAAAATCCCCCTTTGAGCTTTCTGCCATCTGTGATTCTGTGTGTTTTGGCTCCCCAAGATTCTGAATTTTTGAGTAATGTCTGTGCATATAGCAAAAACTTTCATGTTAGCAAAAGCTTCACTGAGGATGGAAGGGAGTACCAAGGAAGTATTCTAGAAAAGGTTTAAAGAAATTAACTTTGCATATATTCACTAGGTTTTAAATTTTTCTTTTGTTTAGAACCTCTGGGATTTGCCAATATGAGCACATTTTCCCTTCATATCTTGAGCAAAATAAACATCTCCTACTATTCCGTTTTGTTGTTGACCTTGTATACAGTGCTGGGTAAGTAAAGTATAAACTCTGAGATTGTGGAGAATTCTGCTAAAGAATATATTGAGAGTTTTGACAACAAAATAACTTATACTCCAACTATAACAAATGGCCTACAAGTCCTTCATAAATTATTTCCTAGGATCTGGTTTTAGTAAATAAAGTTATTTCTTAATATGTATACAGGGCATGCAGTCAATATCAAGTTAAAGTAAGGGTATTAAAAACACTAGAGACCCAGGATTTATTGTAGAGATATAGTAAATAATAGAAGTTCTGTGTAAGTCTACTTTCACAATAACTTCTCTGACCATCTTAAACATTTTAATTTTTATTACATTACATTCATCAGGATTTATGTTATTCTCTGTTTACTGTCTGTTTCTCTATTAGAATATCCATGGGCATCTTGTCTCTCCTGCCTACTTATATTCCAGGCACTGAGCATGATGAGTATGTAGTTTGGTGAATATTTGTCAATGTGTTTTTTTTTTTTCTTTTTGAGATAGGGTCTCACTGGGTAGCCTTGGGTGGCTTGGGATTTGCTATTTAGACCAGGCTGGCTTTGAAGTCAGAGTTCTGCCTGCCTTTGTCTGTCTCCTCAGTGCTAAAATTACAGGCCTGTATCACTGTACCCAAAGAGGAGAGATTTTAAAAACAGTGAGGAAGGACATGAGGCAGGCGGATCTCTTGGATTTGAGGACAACTGCTCTACATGGTAAGCTTGAGGTCAGCCAGGTTAACACAGATAGACTATGCCTCAATAAAGCAAAGCAACACAAAATTTATCTAAAAAAAAAAAAAAAAAAAAAAAAAAAAAAAAAAAAAACAGAGCTGCTGAAATGAGAAATCAGTTCAGTCATGCCTGAGGTAGTCCATTTTACTGATTATTATGCCTAATGCTTCATTTAGTCACTTATAGAAGCAGAAAGTCAAATGTAGTAGCAAATACCTGTAATCTCATCACCTGGGAGGCAGAGGCAGATAGCTCTCTGTGATTTCGAAGTCAATCTGGTCTACATAGTGAGTTCTAGGTCAGTCAGAGCTACATAGTGAGTTCCTGTCTCAAATCAACAAACAACAGCAAAAACTCAATTTATCTGGTATGATTGCTCAGTGAGTAGAGACTTGCTACCTGAGCTTGGCCCCCAGAACCTACAGTGGAAGGAGAGAACAGACTCCTGAAGGTTGTCCTCTGATGTCCACATCTGTACTGCGGTGTATATCATACACATGTGCTCATGTGTGCATATGCACACCCCCCCCACATACCACATATATACATGATATAGTAATAAAATAAAAAAGGTTTTAAAATGTGGAAACAGCAACTGGAGAGATGGCAGTTAAGAACACTGACTGTTCTTCTGTAGGTCCTGAATTCAATTGCCAGTAATCGCATGGTGGCTCACAACCATCTATAATGGAATCAATGCCCTCTTCTGCTATGTCTGAAGAGAGTGACAATGTACTCACATACATAAAGTAAATAAATTAATTTAAAACAATACAGAAACAGAAAGCCAGCAGATCTTTTCTTAGACTTTTTGTTCATTTCTTTCAGAGGCTAACGTGGCTTTGGGCAGATTAGCCTGATAGTTCCCTAGTCTTAGCCTTGTCTTCACACTTCTGTTCCACCTTTGGACTTCACTTATTAAGAACTTCTGCCAAATACAAATTAAAATATGACACTATATGTTTTTGTAATAGGCTGCACAACATATCCTCTTTGGAAGTAAGTTCATGTTATAAGATATGCTGGCACTGTTTTCAACTCGTTGTCTTATGCCAGGGAGTAAAACAAATCATTTGGTTCCCAGGCTGCCATCAACCAATTAGCCATCAGTCCATAAGTTGCTCTGTTTGAAGAATTGAAACTAACAAAATGAGAAATTTGCTTATGACTTTGAAAGATAACATGAGAGTATTTGTGTCTCCAGAGGGAAACCTGCCTGTTCCTTAGCACTCTTGACAGAAACCCACACATAAGAAGGAGCAAGGGAACAACCACAGAGATGAGAGGCTAGTCAGCTTTCTAGGTGAAAACTAAAGACACAAGCTACAGTGCGTGTTAATTCTGATTACCTACAGTTAGTGGAAAAGTTCATTACTAGTGATAAGAAAGAAGAGTGTATGAATGCACCTTTTAAATTTTTCACTAAAAATAGTTGAAGATGGACTGAAGAAAAGGCTCCTCAGCATTTAGGAACATGTATGCCCTTGCTGAGGACCTGAGTTTGGGTCCCAGCACAACTACTCATAAATCTAGCTCTGCCAAAGCCTTGTTCATCTGGCTTCCATAGGTACTCATGAGGTACCCACACTTAGCATATGCACATATACATAATCTTTAAAAATAGTCACAATTAATCTTAACAGCACACTTAAAGTTTCATTGCTTTAATGATTTTGTAATCCAGAAAAGTGTAGAGAAAATGGCTGGTTAGAATGTCAGCTGGGAAGACTATACTTAAGGGATCATTTCTATAGGTTGTTACTAGAGAAGTTTCTCTGATTGTGTAGAGCACCCTAAATCACAAGGACAAGACATAGCATCCCCTCCTGAGCGTGAAGCCGGCTCTAGGTGCTGCTTCAGTGCAGTTGCCTATTGCCATTGATGATCGATCTTCTCTCCTTTGGGAGGGTGAGAGGGAGGGAATGCAGTCTGAGTGGACTTAAAAAACAAAAATGTCAGGTAGGAAGCAGTGATTATCAAAGAAGAGATGCCACAAAGCAAAATGCTTAGTGATACTGAGTTTTGTATCTCTTGCTTATTCCTGCATATTTTATAGTCAGACCCATACTTTAAATTTCATTTCTATTTATTTTCTATGTGTGTTTATACGTGTGGAAATATGTGCCACAGTGTTTATTTGGCAGTCAGAGGACAATTTGCAAGAGTCAGTTCTCTCCCTCCACTATGTGGGTCGCAGGAACTGACCAGGTGGCCAGGCTTGGTGACAGGTGTCCTAACCCAGTAGGTGACCTTGTTGGCCAAGACTCAGTTGTAACTCTTCTGCTTCTCTGTCTATCTCAGGACCATGGTTTGTTGGTGAGATAATTGATGGCAAATTGGGTTGCTGCTTTTCCTTTGGGATATTTGTTGATGGACATTTCCTGCAAGGTGGTCTAACATTTATAAGTGGAATTATGCAGGTAAGAGGTCCCCAGAAGAACATTCAGGCCCTGTTGTACTAATCATTTGACAGGGAGCTCCAGATCCTACTGTGCAGCATCTTTTCTATTTTACTTGTAAGGCAGTGTCTAATAGCTGATGTTTTGCACTTCTCCTGTTTTCTTCCTCTTCTCTTTTGTAACATCTACATCTGCTTTTAGCCAAAAGGCGGAGAAGTAACTGTAGACATCTGAAATACATTGTGTCCATTCTGGGTTTCTTATTCTTGTTCCATTGTGTTTTTAGGGATGGAGTGGGGTGAGGCAAGGTCTCTCTATAGCCCTGGCTGTCCTGAACTATATAGACCAGACAGGCCTCAAACTTAGATATGCTTGTCTCTGTGCACTACTATGCCTAGTTTTTATCATACTCTTATTGATGAAAATTAAATAAGAGTTTTATAATAGAATAAATTTTTCATTGCCAAATAAACTGATTATCGTGAGGAAAAATATTTCAGAGGGATGAAAAGAAAAAATAGACACATAAAGAGAGTGAGTTATGGAAGGAAAACACTACTGTTCAAAAAGTAGAGCTGAGCTTCCCAGTGCTGTTTTAGCAAAGAGGCACTAAGGCACTATTTAAGAGGGTGACACTATGTCACTGTAACACACTATGGACATCCCTTTTCTAGTATTCTTGTTTGGGAAACACTTATAAAGTATTTTATATTCAATTCCTTTAAAATAAACACACAACTTACTTACTATCCAGTGCCTCTATTTCCAACTTCTACCTGGTTTAGTGGTCAGCAAGTATTGTCTTAAAGAGCCTAAGATGTCTCCCAATCCTGGACTTTCATTTCTTTTTCTCAGAATGTACTTCCCTCAACTGACTCATTGCTGCCTGCCCTCCATGTTTCAAAGAGTCTGTCTCCTAGTTACCCTTTTATGAGCCAATTAATTATTCCCTTCATTGAACTTATCACAACCCATAATTATGTTTGTCTGTAGTCTATATATATGCATATCTGTCTTTAATGGAACCCTTTTAATTTTTATTTTCTGTATGTGAGTATTTTACCTGCATATATGTGTGTGTGTGTGTGTGTCACGTGACTATGGTGCCCTGGGAGACTAGAAGAGGATTTTAGAACCCTTGTTTTGAAGTTCAGAGACAGTTGTGAGTGTTCATGTGGGTGCTGGGTCTCAAACTTCAGTCCTCTGTAAGAGCAGCGATTGCTCTTAATCACTCCTCTCTAGTGCTGCCCACCCCACCCCCTTTTGTTTTTGTTACTTGTTCACCAGTGTGCCTTTAACCTAGAGCCTAGTACAGTGCCTGCTGTGTAGTAGATGCTTTATGGATGTTTGTGGAATGAACCACACACAACTACACCCAGATCATAACCTATATCTAATTTATATTTTAGTACTCAGAATGCTACCTCAATACTGATACCTAAGTCCTCCTTTCACTCTGTCCACATAGAATCTATACTCTGTTGTTGCCTATGCAGATTACTCAGTTCACTTCCAATATAAACGCTGTATATATCTGTATTACAGTATAGCTGTATTACGATAGGGACTTCAACATAAATCATGCCTACCTTTAAGATAAACGAAAGGACAGGCAAATACACAGTTAACTATAGGTCAACTGTTCTCTAACACAAAGTATGATCAATGTATTAAAAATCAGATGTATGTTGGGTATGGTGGTGCAAACCTTTGATCCTAGTACTCAGGAGGCAGAGACATGTGGATCTCTGAGTTCAAAACGAACCTGGTCTACAGAGCTAGTTCCAGGACAGCCAGTCAGAAACCTTGTCTCAAAAAAAAAAAAAAAAAAAATCAGATATGTAAGAGCTGGACCATGGCTCAAGAGTTGGGTCCTTTCCCACTGTATGCAAATTGCTGAGTTCTATCCTCATCCCCCACCTCCAAGAAAAAACAGACATCTAAACTAAAGACATATTAGTAGAAGTTACTAATAATGAAACTTGCTGGGCAGTAGTGGCGCAGGCCTTTAATCCCAGCATTTGGGAGGTGGATTTCTGAGTTCGAGGCCAGCCTGGTCTACAGAGTGAGTTCCAGGACAGCCAGGGCTATACAGAGAAACCCTGTCTTAAAAACAAACAAATAAACAAACAAACAAACAAAAAATAATGGGACTCAACCCTTCCCAGGGCTTAGTGGTAAATTAATGGCTGTCTCCTCTTTTTCTAGCTGGTATTCTTTAACATCCCCTTGATGGCTTACATATGCTGGAGTTTGCTACACCGCTGCTTTGGTCACAGCTTCAGGTCTCATCTCCAACAGGGAAAATACTTGAAGATTATACCTGTTTACCTACTTATGATTCTACTGTACATATGGCAGGTTTATTCTTGCTACTTTCTTCATGTGACATATGGCTCCCTAGCCTTTACACTCTCCCCATTGAGGACCTGGTTGACATTGCTGACACCTGTGCTCATTTATCGTATGTGGACAATGAACTCCACTGAACTTGGAATATTCATGGTGCAGTTAAAAAGTCACCTGAGCTCCTGAAGTCTATGGCTTACAGCTAGCAGCCTGGAAGAAGTACAGCCTCCACGTCTGTGGCCTAGATCTCTGCCCTGTGGCAGATGGGAAAGCCAGTATCAGTGGGTGAGCTTCAGGAAGGTGTCACTACTTGGACGTCTGAATGTTGGAAATGTTTACTACTGATTCCTGCTGTGTGGACTGCAGAAAAGTCTAACAATTGATTCTTCCTCAGGAAGCAAAGAGCCCTAATCAAGGAGATTGCCACGGTGGGGTCTCTGTGTCGCTGAGACCCTCAGCACTACTGTGTTTATTAGGGTCATCCTGTGAAAAGCATCCAGCCCAAACTTGAAGTTCAGGATGCCGTTTTATGCCTAGGGAACCTGTGGAAACTTGTCCTGGACCATTACCGCTCTTGAGATTTGACTTCCCAGCCTGTTTTCCCAAGGATTATGGGCTTTCTGCTTCCGTAGTCAAGGTCGTTTTCAACTAATCAAATAAATGAATAAATGATAACCCCAAACAATGGGTTGGAGAAATCAGTGGTTAAGAGCATGTACTTTACCTCCAGAGGACCTGAGTTCAATTCCTAACAACCATGTCAGATGCTCACTGTAATTTTAGTTCCAGCCCAGAACCACTGTGGGCACCTATATTTATATGTGCACAGACTTACACGTAATTTAATAAAAGATAAGTATTAACAAAGAAATATCACAAACGGATCTACAATGTTGATAAACATATGGGAACCAGAAAGTGGGCCTGGTTTGGGGCTTGGGAGAATCACTACGGAGCTGGAGTCAGAGTGCTGGCTGCTCTTCCAAAGGTCATAGGTTTGATTCCCTTCACCGTGTAACTCCCAGCCCTGGGGATCTCTGGCCTCTGCAGGCACTGCCACAGACATATTTTCAGGGAAAAACCCAGATCTCTAGTAGGTCAGAAGATGCCTAGTGGGTAAGGAGTGGCCTAGTGTCAAGGAGAGAGAGGTAGTGGGGGGTAGCCAGGAAAGTGAACAAGTTTCTAGATCTGCGTGGAGGGCAGGAGTAAGAGGCGTGGCTGGGTCTCTAGGATTGGCCAGCGGGGCGTGGGCAGGTTTCTAGCACGCGGGGAGGCGTGCACTGACCGCCAGGCTGTCTGGGAAGGCGGGGTCGCTACGTCAGGAAGGAAGGGGCGGGACGCGATGTGTGTTGCCGGAAACGAGATGCGCTTTTCAGCACCGGAAGTACTGCGGCAGAACCAAATGGCTTGAGCGTCTTAGCTGGTTCCCGGAAAGAGGCTGCGATGGCGAGCTCGGCAGCCGCAGTCCCCTTCCTTGCTCCGCCTCTGGAGCAGCTCCGGCACTTAGCGGAGGAGCTACGGTCACTTCTGCCTCGAGTACGCGGTGAGTTGTGGGAGTCGGCACCCCGGGCTCCGGGTAGGGAGGTCGGCGTCAGGGCAGGGCTCCTCTCACCTGTCTTTTGCTTTCGGGGTGTTTCCGGCCTTCCTCAAGTCGGCGAAGCCCAGGAGACAGCCGAGGAATTTAATCGAGAGATGTTTTGGAGAAGACTCAGTGAGTGCCTCTGCCGTCGCGGACTCTTCCCTCATCTCCTTGCATCCTAACCTCTTTTCCCTCTGCTGTCCCCTGAGGGAGATGACAATTCCTCCCGTCCTCATCCCTTCTCCTCACTTGTGGCTGAAATAGAAAACGATTTTCTGGAGTTGTTTTGGAGATGTTGATAAGGGTGGAGAAGGGACGCGTTACCTAAAAAGTCCAAGTAGCAACTTTAACCTTTTAACACTAACTTGGGTACCCGCCGCCTCTGACACCCCCAGATGAGGCAGCAGTGAAAGTGTCCGGGGAAGCCACTGTTCTGAACGCGCTCTTCTCTAAACTTCCATTGCCATCTCCACAGGTGAGCTTTACTTCCGGAGTTTTTGTGCTGCCTCCTTAAGAATCCTCCCATTTTTCTTACCCTTCACACTCAAAGCCACACTTATTTCCTCCATTTATCAAGCGAGATTACAGTTCTTAACGCATGGGATTGTTGTAAAGACCAAATAGCCAAGTGCATAGGGTAGAAAGGTCTTCTAAATTTAGTCTGAAACTCAGCCAGGTTTTTAAAGCCCTTGTTGATTTATAGCTGTTTCACATACATATTCCCCATCCGATGGATGAGTAAGCAGGTTTAAGAGGCTCGGGTCAATAAATAGCGGAGGAGGAGTTGTCTTCAAGTTGTCTTCACAGTATCTAAGCAACACCTGTTATACAAAACCCTTTAGTGTTAAGTTGTCGAAGCTGCTGCTGGAGGTGGTGGTGGCAGCGAACACCTTTAATCCCAGCATTTAGGAGGCAGAGGCTGGCGGCTCTCTTGAGTTCGAGACCAGCCTGGTCTACAGAGCAAGTGTCAGGACAGACAAGGCTGTTCTTCCTTTTGTAATGCTTTTTAGAATTGTAAGGTGTCTACCTAATTTCTTTCTAGTGTGGGATGAGTACATCATAAGGCCTGACTCATGACAAGTTTTCACAGAAGGTTTAATCATGCTCTGTAGATGTTTGATCTCTTCCTTAGTAAATGGGCTGAGAGCATTGATGTTGAACATTGGTTCTGTATTTGGTCCATCACCTCATAGGAAACCCAGAGGATCTGTGAGCAAGTCCATACTGCCATTGAAGAAATAATTGCAGTGTATTATTCACTTCCTAAGGATCAGGGTAAGTGACCGAATACACAGTAGTATTGTATTTATTGGCTAGGTCTTTGCTAAGGTAGTAGACTATATCCTGAATGTAAATATTAAACATGTAAACATTATGTGTTTATCTTCAATGTAATATTATATATTTATATGTAAACATTATCCATGCCTATTTTTCTTCATTTTGAGCATGTGACTTTCCCGTGAAATAAAGTCAAAGATAATTTTATATCTGAGTGACCTTTGTAGCCCTCCCTTATGTGAAGGTACGGATGCTACGTAACTGTGATTTTTCATCATTACTGCTTTACCTAGTTCTTTTAAAAATGTGTGTGTGTGTGTGTTTGTGTGTGTAGGTACACACATGGGGTCTCTCCTTCCATTGTGGCTTCCTGGGTTGCAACTCAGGCCATCAGGCCTGTGCAGCAAGTGCTTTTACCTGCTGAGCCATCTCCACCGGCCATTACATTTTTTATTATTTTATGGGTGTGAGTGCTTTGTCTGCATGTGTGGCTGTGTACCACATGTATGTCTGGTCCCTGCTGATGTTGTAAGAGGGTGTTGGGACCCCTGGAACGGAAGTTACAGACAGTGTGTGTGATCTGCCGGTGGCTTGTGGGAATTGGACCTGGGTACTCTGGAAGAGCACTAAGTACTCTTAAGTGCTGCACCATGTCTTCAGCCCCTCAACTGACCCTTTATAAAAAAGCATTTATTTTTTGTGTCTGTGTATGTAAGTACACATGAAGGTGCACGTGTTTATTCAGGTGTTTATGCATGTATATACGAGTACACATGGAGGGCCAGTGTGTTGTGGTTTTGAGAGAGTCTTCATTGGAGTTTACTGATTCCCCAGGAAGCCTCCTGCCTCTGCTTCCCCAGCACTGACATCCTGGGAGCCCTTCAGTGTGTCTGCTTTTCTCATATAGATTCTAGGAACTGAACTCAAGACATCATGGTTATGTAACCAGCACTTTCCCAAATATGCTGTCTTCTCAGCTCCCAATTCCCTTTCTTTTTAGTCCATTTTAATTCCTATATGTGCTTGCTGGATCTCAACTCCACACCCATACCCATGCCCAGGCCATCCTAGCCCTCCTCCACCTAGCATTGCATCATAACCTATTGCAAACCCCTTCACAAGTTAAAGTACCCTGGCCTGTGGGTTTATGGCTTCATTGAAGCTCTACGGAGAAAATGAATGAAAACATACCATAATTCATCAGGGTTTCTTACACATGCTTTAAGCATCCAGTGTTCTGCTCACAATTATTAAAGGGCTAGTAGTGTCCTTAATGAATGGATACAGCTGGAAAGACTTGCTCCCAAAACAGTTGGAGGACAGCTCTAAGGAGTGGCAAGAGGGGCAATAAAATGACCTGAGAATTTAAGGAAGGCTTGAGTCCCGCACTGATGTGTGATCTAAAGCATGTGGGTATCAGTTACCTCGTGGTTCTGGAACACTCCAGAAAGCAGGTGGTGACATTTGAAATGACTAGGCAGGCAACTTCCTGTTTGGGTTTGGCCGTAGGAATCACCCTGAGAAAGCTGGTACGGAATGCTGCCCTAGACATTGTGGATGGCATGGCTCAGCTCTTGGAAGTCCTGCTTACTGCTCCATCTCAGAGGTAGTGGCTGCTGCAGTGTGGGCTAATGGTTAGTGGGGTTCCTGACTCCAGGAGGGAGGGAAAATTGACCCTCCCAGCACAGTCACTCATCTTGGACCTTATTGGGAGGCAGAAACCTAGGTTATTGATGTGTCCTTGTTAATTTCCTTTCTCCAGCACTGAGAATGGTGACCTGATTTCCTGCAGTAGTGTCTCAGTCGCATGTCAACAGGTGCCTGAGATCCCAAAAGGTGGGTAGGAGTAAACTATTACCTGCTGGCCAGAGCAGAGAGGCCTCTCAGGTCTAGCTTCCAGCTGTGCTTTATGGATATATTTTAATTTCTATGAAGACTTAGTGAAATAATACATAGATTACTTTCATTAATATTCATTGATTTAATGCTTTTTGCCATTCCTCATACTTGTTTTTGGTTTGGTTTAGTTTGGTTTTGGCAGTGCTGGGGATTGAACCTAGGACATGCCAGCCAAGTGCTGTGCCACTGAGCACAACTGTTAAATTCAGACTCTTCCTCTTGCTGTGGCTCTCTCTTGAGTTGAACAGAAAGTTTGCTCTCCTATTACTGTCCCAGGAACAGCATTGGAGAGCACACTGAAAGAGCTGTGAAGCAGAGCCAGGCAGACTAAGAGTGGTTATCAAGAGGATGTGAGAGCAAGCACCACGAGGCAGTTTTAGGTGAACTTAAAAAGCCTGTTTAACCCTCTTTCTAGGCATAGGGTGTAATAAGAGAGTTTTTCTTTAGAGCAGTGCTGGTTGCCCTTTGTAATCTTAAGAAAACGGTTAGGTTTCTCCTCTAAGTCTAGTGCTTCTGACTCTTCACTCGTAGATAACAAAGCTGCAGCCCTTTTGATGCTCACAAAGAGTGTGGATTTTGTGAAAGATGCACATGAAGAAATGGAGCAGGTGAGGGCGCTTTCCCATCTTTCCTGGTCCCTGGGAAGCAGCTTCATGGGAACTGAACATAAAGGCAGGAGTTCCCCGCAGCTCGATGGAGTAATCCCACGCTCACCGCTGTCCTGCCCTCCATCTCCCACTGTGTTTGGCTTGTGTCTTAGTGCCACCTCTCTTGCTTGCTGGACAAGCAGAATGAGGATGTTGGTTTCTAAGTCGATTCAGTTTTGTAGCTGATAGCAAAGCTGGTGGCTGATGGTGGTGGCGTGTTTGTATCCGCCAATGTGATGGTATGTCTTAGGCTATAGAAGAATGGGACCCTTACAGTGGCCTCTTGAATGATTCTGAAGACAGCTCTGATGGCTACAGTGATGAGGATGGTGTGTCAGGGCTTCCCAGCAATCGGGACTCCTACTGGTCCGAGGAAGATCAAGAGCTCATAACCCCGTGCCTCGCCTTGGTCAGAGCAGCCCGAGCTTCCCTCAAGAAAATCCGGATCTTGGTGGCTGAGAATGGGAAGAAGGATCAGGTCGCCCAGCTGGATGACATTGTGGATATTTCTGATGAGATCAGCCCCAGGTAAGCGAGCGCTGCACTTGGGAAAAACAGGAACATTGTGATCTGAGCTGATGCTATTGCTCCAGGGTTCCCTACAGCTTTTTGTATTTAAGAAAATTTTCAAGCCTAAAGGAAAATTGAAAAAAAAATACTTGAATAAATAACCGGATTCTTTATTTGGATTCTGTCCACCTCCTTCCCCTGAGTATTTACTTCTTGATAAGTGGGTATGATATGCTTTTCCTAAACCATCTAAGGCATAAATGACTTTTCACCCATAAATATTTTATCAGCAACCTCCTAAAACAGACATATAGTCGCTTTCAAGAAATTTAACATTCGCCCGGCAGTGGTGGTGCACGCCTTTAATCCCAGCACTTGGGAGGCAGAGGCAGGCAGATTTCTGAGTTCGAGGCCATCCTGGTCTACAGAGTGAGTTCCAGGATAGCCAGGGCTACACAGAGAAACCCTGTCTCAAAAAACCAAAAAATAAAAAAAAAGAGAGAGAGAGAAATTTAACATTCGATGTAATAATATTATCTAATGCTTAGATTTCTCTATGTCTCAAAATGTCTTAGATACATTCTAGGTTTCCTTAAGATCTCTTTCTACACTTGCTTGGTGTATGTTTAATTTCTTACAATCTTAAATAGTTTCTGTCCCTTCTGGACTGACTCGACATTGGCATTTCAGAATTACATATGGTAAATACACAATAATTTGGATTTATAAGAATATTTTCTCATAGAAGTAATAAAATTAAACATTTTGGGTCAAAAAAAGTGTTTCACACTTTCCTTTATGTCTTGCTGGGGAGGCACATGATTTTTCTGCTTCGCAGTAATAAATTTGGTCACATGGTTGAAGGTAGTGGCCTCTTTCGAAGGGGTCCTTTTGTCTAACATGTTTTCTTTCCTTTGATGAACTCTTTCAGTATCACTGAACTGATGGTTTTGAACCCTCATGTCTTTGACAGAGCTAATCATATCATTCCCCATCCTGTAAACCATGGACATTTTCCCCAGCTTCCTAAACAGGGCATGCTTATCCCAGTAAACGTTGGTTGGGTTGCTTCTGCATTGCATGCCTGCTTAAATTAAGGAACTAAGTTGGTTGTGCGCTGGAAACAACCACGCTGAGCTCTGCCCCCTTTTTGTGATTAATGGTTACGTATATCTTCTCTTAGTGTGGATGATTTGGTCCTGAGCATCTATCCACCCGTGTGTCACCTCACTGTGCGGATCAGTGTAAGTACCAGCTTTGAACTGGGAGAATTTCATTAGTAATTCCTATAAGCTATAGAGCATTTATACTGTTGCCAAACTTGTGTGGGAGTAAAATATTTTCATAGTTCTTGCGTGTATTTGTGCTTGATGAATACTAGCTGGACTCTAGTTATGATAGCCATGTGCTTTGATACTTAATTCTTTTTATTTTTAAAGATTTATTTATTTTATGTATGCGTACACTGTCCTTGTCTTCAAACACACTAGAAGAGGGTTACAGATCCCATTACAGATGGTTGTGAGCCACCATGTGGTTGCTGGAATTGAACGCAGGACCTCTAGAAGAGCAATTAGTGCTCTTAATCACTGAGCCATCTCTCTAGTCCCTGATAACTTTAATTCTTTTAGAACCAGTTGAGTAATTGTTTGAAAAAAAGTCCAAACATCTTAAAAAACAGTGCTTTAAAGAGTAATTTCTTTAATTTAATTTTTTATTTATCTGGGGAGGAGCATGTGTACACATGTTTTTGTGCAGGTGAATGTGTATATACTTGAGAATGTTGAGTAGACTCTGTCACTCAGTAGAGCTAGTCTGGCAGACAGCAAGCTCAGCCATCTCCTTGTCTCTGTCCCTACAGCTCTGGGGTAACAGGTACACACATGGCCATATGTAATTTTTCATGTGTGCTGAGGTTTGAACTCATGTCCTTATGCTTGCAAACACTCTTAGCCACGAAGGCATCATCCCACCCCAAGTCAAATTCTTTATAGAGATCTGCTTATACTGAATCAGTATAAGCACATATATATTTTGTATGTATAATATACATATGTATTTATGATCTGATTGTATTCTTGAAATGCTATAACTTTATAGTTCTGTCTTTTTTTTTTTTTAAATGAACTCCAGTTCATATCACTAATGTAACTGGCAGAGAAGTGAACCTGCCAAGCAGCTTAAATTTTACAAGATGTATTGGTTTTAATATTTGATAAAGTAGATGGCAGAAGATTAATTAATTTGCAGAACTCTTCACTAGGACAGAGTTTTTGAAACATTAACTTTTTTGGCATTAACTTTTTAAGAACTAAATTCCTGAGAAATAAAATTTTAACAAAACGTTCTATCAATGATCCCAAATACAGTATCATATGAAATAATTTATAAGTATATATGTGCTCATGTGTGTTATTATATATTGTTGCCATAATCCATCTCATGCTATCTTTTTGTTGTGGATGTTATGCTTGGGATTCAGGGAAGGATATGACACATGCTGACCACGGCCTCTATCTCAGGTCTCAAGATCTCCAGTTTTACTGTCTTGGGCTTCTTAAAGTTCTAAACAGGACCATATGCCATTTCTGCCATTTCTGCCTCAGAGCCTAAGCTATCACAACTGTTAGGGTCTCCTTTTAAAAGAAGATTCTTCCTGAGGGTAGTTCAGGCTACCTTAAAACTCACTGTTCTCCTGCGAGGTTGAGATTATCCTTGTTCCAAATTAAAAATATTAAAAATGAGCTGGGTGTGGTAGCACATGCCTTTGATCCCAGCACTCCAGAGGCAGAGGTAGGTGGATCTCTTAGTCTAGCTTGGTCTACAAAGTAAGTTCCAGCTTGGTCTACAAGTCAGCCAGGGCTACACAGAGAAACCTTGTCTCAAAAAACAAACCAAATTAAAACTGTTGAAAACACATAAATGTTATGCCAGCAGTGTTCCTAAGATCTTGTTAAATAGAAAAGAATCCATAGTCGCACTACCATAACCTAGTCAGCATTTTAAACTTCATTCATTCATTCATTCATCTATGTATTGATTGATTGATTGTGTGTGTGTGTGTGTGCATATGCAAGTCACAGTTGTATGTGTAGAGACCAGAGTACAGCTGTGGAAGTCCTTCCATCATGTGGGCCCCAGGAATCATATTCAGGTTGTCATAATAGCAAGCAGGCTTACCCACTGAGCCATCTCATCAGCCCTTATCAGTCAAAGCATTATTTTTTTTTTTTTTACTTGAATGCTGGAAGTACAAACTCTGGTAGGTCTTCAGGTCTTTATGGTTTCAGAGCACCAAGCCACTTCCTCTACCCCCTTTAAGGTTCTTTTTAAATGGTTCTATTATCATCATTAATGGGATCTTCAAATTCTCCTTGCTTTTGGTGCCAGGACTCAGAGTAAATGGCATCTCTGTTTCTTTTTTAGTCTGCGAAATTGGTGTCTGTTTTAATAAAGGCTCTTGAAATTACAAAGTAAGTATGAAGACTTCTTCCTGTGTGGTTTGAGAATAAAATCATCTGCCCAGCTATTCTGCCCCATTTCAAGAGGAGCACAGGGAGTCTCAGATATGGGTAGAGGCGTGGGGCAGCCAGTCTATGAAGAGAAATCCCTTCTTCCTGTAGTTTCTTCTCTGCACCTCCTGGGAATGCTTTTCCACTCACACAGTGTTAACTCTTTTTTTTTTTCTTTTTCTTTTTTCCATTTTATTCCCAGAGCAAGTCACGTGAGCCCCGAGCCAGGAGATAGCTGGATCCCTTTACTCATCAATGCCGTTGACCATTGCATGAACAGAATTAAGGAGCTCACTCAGCATGCAGCTGCGTTATGAGCCTCCAATCCTCACTCTTTCTCCCCCCACTCTCGCATCCACGCTCCAGTGTCCGCTTTCCTTATTTATTTTTTAGCTTTTTCAATGTCTGCTTTTAGAAGTGGAGCTTTGACAGGGTGTTTGCTGGATAGAAAGGAAACTTCCCTTCTTAAGAAGAGATTGTTCTCAAGACTCGAGGCTAGGAGACATTGCAGTTATCTATAAATCAGATAATGTGGTATGCTTCTGTGCTAGACACAAATTTGTATAAACTTTTGCTCTGAGCTCTTTTTTGGAAGTCCTTAAGGAAATTGTCTTGTTCTCTAGTTTACAGTAAAGCATATTGTTTTATTAAGATTTTGATGATCTCAGTAAAGTGCTAACTTCCATGATTAAAAGTGTCATTTAAGTGTCTTCCGAAGTGTCATTTAAAATCTTCTAGTGTAAGTCAAGGCATGTTGGCATATACCTTTAATCCTAGCACTAGGGTGGCAGAAACAGGTAGATTTCTGAGTTTGATGCCAGCCTGGTCTACAGAGTATATTCCAGGATGGCCAGAGAGCTACACAGAGAAACCCTATCTCAAAAAGAATTAAAAAAAAAAAAAAAAAAAAAAAAAAAAAAAAAAAAAAGACTGAAGTGGTGGCTCAGTGGTTAGTACTGCTCATGCTAGTATGGTAGTTATGTGATGAGTGGAAAAGAAAAAGCTAAGACTCGGGTTAGTATTGGTTGATAGAAGAGGGGAAGTGAGGCTGAGGTAGACTGAAAAGACAGAGGTAAAGATGGACTATCATACAAGATAGAACGGTTTCCTCTCTCAGGAGACTAAGACAACAGACCTGCAACTCAGTTCAGCCTGTTGTTCTTGGGAGAGGAAAATAAGGAAAGAGGAGGGAAATGTGACCCAGGGCAATAACAACAGGAGCAAGGTGGCATGCTAACTTGACACTGGGTCGATAGATGCAGGGAGGAGAGATCTGGCTTATGGAAACTGGCATGGTGAAAGATCCAGTCTCATCTCTCAGTGTTCCTTCCCCCTTTGAGATAGGGTTTCTCTGTGTAGCTCTCTGGCCGTCCTAGAATATACTCTGTAGACCAGGCTGGCATCAAACCAGAGTTCCTCCATTATACTCTGGCTGTCTCCTGGTCCAACTTCGAATAACTGGATTACAGATGCTGGTCCAGTCTGTGCTTTATGGGTGGGGTCTCAGACGCCGGCTGCTTGGGAATGCTGGCCGTACCCTCTGCTGTCCACACTGCTGCTCTCTCCACAGTCCGTGCAGCTTGGGGTGTGTTGCTCAAATCCCAATGCTGCATATGCTGAGTTCTGCCACATACATTTCCTAGTGTTTCAGTGCATCCCTAGCTTTATGGGGCACTGGGAGGAGGCCGAGAAGGATGAGTGTTCTAGCTTTTACAAGTTTAGGGTCCTTTACCACGTCTCTAGAGCCGTGTCTGTGGGTTGTGGTGCTACCCTCTGCTGGTCGGTTCAGGCAGTGTTCAGCCTTCCCCAAGCTTTCCTCATTATCCTGCTTCCATGTGCTTGCTCCTCTGGGCAGTGGGAGTGAAGAGGGAGTTGTGGAAATCTTGGTTTCACATCCCTTTAGTTGTAGAACATATCTGTGGCTTGCTGTGGTTAAATTTCCCCTTCAGAATGAGCTGAGCTTCTGATGTGGATTTCAGAGACCCTCAGGGTGTTTTCCTGTCCCCCTGGGGGGGAAGGGGGAAGGGGAGATTAGCTCTGTACTTATCAACAGGCCTGTTCACAGAAAAAAAAAAAACCTTACTTTTTAAATATTTCTTATTTCTGCATTCTATAGTCCGTGCTCTGGTCTCTCTCTCCTGTTTCTACTGTCTTGGGTTTCTTCTACCTACACTCCTGGTTACCTAGATGCAGTTTCTGAGATCATAAGAGACTCATTCCCAAGTTTGTTCTACCAGAAATCTAGTCTGTTGAGACTAGAGTGTTGTTTCCATTTGGGTATATAGGCCTTGAGGTATGATTGGGTATATAGGCCTTGAGGTATGATTCTGCTCAGGAGTGCATTTAAAAGGAAAGTACTGATTTTTACAAGCATAGAGATGTCCCCAGAGACCCTCTTGGTGCTCACACATACTCTGACATTCACACCAGTAAGTCCTTCTGAATGTTATCCTGGTCACTCTATGCCTCAGAAGATTTTGGTATTGGGCTCTGTCTTAGTTACTGCTCTACTGCTGTGAAGAGACAACAAGACCAAGGCAAATATAGAAGAGGGCTTGCTTTCAGCTTCAGAGCTGTGGCAAACACCCACAGGCAAAAAAAGCAAGTTGAGAAGGAAGGGTTTATTTGACTTACACTTCCACATTGCAGTCCATCGTTGAAGGAAGTCAGGACAGGAACTCAGACGGGGCAGATACCAGGAAGCAGGAGCTGATGCTGAGGCCATAAAGGAGTGCTGCTTACTGACCTGCTCATCGTGGCTTGCTCAGCTTGCTTTCCTATGGAACCAGGACCACTGGCTCAGGGATGGCACCCCCTACCATGAGCTGAGCCCTCCCCATCAATTATTAATTATGAAAATACCTTACTGCTGGATCTTGTGAAGACATTTTTCTCAGTTGAGGTGTCGTCTTTTCAAATAACTAGCTTCTGTCAAGTTGACATAAAGCTAGCCGGCACAATTGACCTCTTGTCAACTTGACACACAAACACATCACTGTTAAGCCATAACCTTTCCTATTGTTGGTTCTTCCCCAAGATCTCAGATTAATAAATATCATTGTGGTGGTTTGATGAAAATGGCTCCCATAGGCCCATAGGCAGTGGTCCTATTAGGACGAGTGGTCTTGTTGGTGGAAGTGTGTCACCGGAGGGTGGGTTTTGATGTTTCAGATGCCTAGTATCACTCACTCTCCCTGCTGCCTATGGATCCAGATGTAGACCTCGCAGCTCCTTCTCCGGCACCAGGTCTGCCTGAGTACTGTCGTGCTTCCCTCCATGACAACAGTGGACTAATTCTGAAACTGTAAGCCAGTCCCAATTAAATGCTTTCCTTGTAGGAGTTGCCATGGTCATGGTGTGTGTTCACAGCAATAGAACCCTGACTAAGACAATCACAAATAGATCACATATTATAGACTTAAAAGTCTCACAGTCTTTACCAATTCAAACACTTTAAAAGTTCAGTCTCTTTAAAAATCAAAGTGTATTTTAAAACCTAAAATCTTTTTTAAAATTCAGTTTCTAAACTGTGGGCTCCTGTAAAATGAAACATAAGTTCAATACTTTCTTACTTCAAGAGGGAAGAACCAGGGTACAGTCACAGTCTGAACAAAGCAAAACCACACTCCAACAGTGTGAGTAACTCAGTGTTCTATCTCTGGGATTTACTCATGATTTGAGTGCAGGAACTCTAACCCTGCCACAAAGTGCCAAGCCTCAGCTGCTCCCCATAACCCATCCACACCTTCAAAACTAGCACCACTTGGTAACTTACATCACCAAGTCTGGCTGCCTCTGGACCACAGCTTCTGTGTACTGACTCTGAAGAAGCACTTCCCAGCAGACTTTGCCCCAATGATGCTGGTCTCTTCTTAATCACAGCTGATTCTTCAGCCCCAACTGACCAGCATCGATTGTCCCAGCAAAGCAAAGGGGTTTGTTTGTTTGTTGTTTCGAGACAGGGTTTCTCTGTGTAGCCATGGCTATCCTGGAAGTCACTCTGTAGACCAGCCTGGCCTCGAACTCAGAAATCTGCCTACCTCTGCCTCCCAAGTGCTGGGATTAAAGGCGTGCGCAAAGCAAAGGTTTTTACTTTAGTGGTTCTGTTCTTTTGTTAATCAGAGCCAGTTCTCCAGCTCCAGCTGACCAGACAGACTTCTTCATAACCTGGTGGAGTCTACTTCCCTTTGAAAGTTCACAAGTCAGATCTTTATTATCATCATTGCTTTCAATAATCTTATCTTCCAAGCTCCTACAGAACATCCTGCTGAGCTCTCAACACTCAGTGACTTTTAGCCCAAAGTTCCAAAGTCTTTCCATAATCCTCCCAAAATCAACATGGTCAGGTCTGTCACAGCAATAACCCACTCTCCTGGTACTAATTTCTGTCTTAGTCAGTGTTCTATTGATATTAAGAAACACCATGACCATACCAACTCTTGTAAGAAAAAGCATTTAATTGGGGCTTGCTTATAGTTCCAGAGGTTTAGTCCATTGTCATCCACGGCAGGGAGCATGGCAGCATTCAAGCAGACATAGAGCCAGAGAAGTAGCTGAGAGTTCTACACCTTGGTCTACAGGCTGCAGGAAGAGACACTGGGCCTGGCTTAGGCTTTTGAAACTTCAAAGCCCACCCACCAGAAATATATTTCCTCTAATAAGGCCACACCTCCCAATCCTTCTCAAACAGTTCCACTAACTAGGGACCAAGAATCTGAACTTATGAGCCTATAGGGAACATTCTCAGTCAAACCACCACAAGCTCATTTGTTAGTTTAGTCCACTTTATTAAAAAGATTTGTTTTTGCCGGGCAGTGGTGGTGCACGCCTTTAATCCCAGCACTTGGGAGGCAGAGGCAGGCGGATTTCTG
>NW_022196897.1:106227425-106250628 GCF_008632895.1 Mastomys coucha
AAAAAAAAAAAAAAAAAAAAAAAAAGATTTGTTTTCTTTATACACACCTATTTTGTCATTGTTTAATATAATATGTATTCTCAAATGTAAACACCACATTTTTATAAAGCAAAATGATGCAAAGAGTTTATAATTTAGACATTTTAGTACATTGTTTCCAACTACATTGCTATGAAGTTATATGTTGTGTGCCTCTAGGACAGCAGTTCTAAACCAGTGGATCTCAACCAGTGGATCTCCGACCCCTTTGGTGGTCACATGTCATATATCCTGAATATCAGATATTTACATTATGATTTATAACAACAGCAAAATTATAATTATGAAGTAGTAACAAAATAATTTTATGGTTGGGGGTCACCACAACACAAGGAGCTGTACTGATGGGTCTCAGCATTAGAAGGTTAAGAACCACTGCTCTAGAAGATCATGCACTGGAAAGCAGGGTAAAGCTGCAGTGAGGTATGGTGTATGACCTGATAGGGTCCCCACATACACCAGCACTCATGAAGATCTAGCTATAGTTAAGTTTAGACTATTCTTTCAGGTCCTATGCTATGTGTTATAATAGCTCTATCCATTTGTCTTTGGGTCTTTTACAATAACCACCAGGGAAAGAAAGAATCAATGTAATTTTAGTATTATGTAAAAATTCTATTTTTAGTCAATATTGTCCTATGTCATCAGAAATAGATTGATTTAAATTTTAGGTTATCTTTCACTCCTGGAAGTTAATGGATATGTTAATGAGCAATAAAATGGTGTGAAACATCTGGATGCCCCAAAATCTAAATGTACTCTGAAAAGGTAGTCAGAACATCTCATTATACTTTGGGAAGTTATCTGAGTGTCTTTTCAAAGGCTTGTTTTATCACTTATGCAGAGGAGTTTATTCTAAGACAAATAGTGTTTCTGACTGCCTTGGGTTGGCTTGATACAAATGGATTTTGGAGCCAGGCCATGGTGGCGCATGCCTTTAATCCCAGTACTTGGGAGACAGAGGCAGGCAGATTTCTGAGTTCAAGGCCAGCCTGATCTACAGAGTGAGTTCCAGGACCAACAGAACTACATAGAGAAACCCTGTCTCAAAAATACCAACCAACCAAGCAATCAACCAAATAACCAAAAAACAAGGGAAAAAAAGGATTTTGGTTTCTGTGAGTCTAGCTTGGTTTTTGGTCACTAGTCTGTTGTTTGGTAGGCAGAGTTTCCCTCTGGAGCATGTCTAGTTTTAGAAGTTTGAGGGTTGTTTGGGAGTTAAACAGAAACTTCAGGGGCCACCACAAGGACACTTCTGTGGCCAGTCAGGTTCTGGAACATATCACAATCTACTTCCACAGTGAGCCTTTGTAGTCCCAGATGTGTTGGGGTGAACTGGAACTGAGTATTCAGGCTGCTTCCTGGCCACACAGAACCCAATCTGAAATAAAGGTAGAGACGGGTGTTAATTCTCCTCCAGATCATTGTTCTGCTGGTCTCCATGGGTTGTCCTTCCTGGCTTGAAGATATGGGGCACGAGGATATAGAAATCCAAGTAGATTGTTGGGAAGCCAGAAGTGATCATAAGGGAGAGAAGACAGGAGCTTCTCCATAGAGAACACCTGCATGACTCAAGACAGCATCTGTGATTTGGTCTGGCTCTGTTCTTGGTAATGGTACTGGCAACATGTTTGGCAAAGGCTATAGTTTTATATTTCTAGCTGGTGAGCACAGTGAGTACTGTAGACATAATGAGGGAGTGCCAAGGTGTCAGCAGCTTATGGCTGACCTTCCTGGACTATGGTAGACCCTTCAGTAACTAAGGGAATGTTTGGGATTTCCTTTGAGGAACTTTGCTCTACAATTGATCTGGAAGATCCTAAAGTCTAGGTAAATGTCCATGGGTCCCCCTCTCATTTTATTGATGAGAATGACAAATTTTCATGATGCTGCACCAGTGACTCAATAATTCTGGGAAGCTCAGCGTTGCCTTTAAACTGTACCCAACTAGGAGTGAAGTAGGCAAAAATGAAAGAGGAACGTCTAATACTACTGAGGGGCCTAAATTACACAGGAACTCCTAAAAGTTAACAAGAATGACGGCAAGGACAGAAGAATGCAGCTAAGACAGGCAACCACAGAAGAGAGGATGGAATGGGAAAGCCAGCCTGAAGAATGGCAAATCGCAACAGTAAGACATGGCTTTCTGTTATACGTGTTCTTTTCTATTGGAAAGAGGAGAATAGTTGTATATTGGCCAGAGAGGTGGGGAGAGAAACTGTCTTTCAATGCAGGAGATCCTGCTACTAAATCTGATAAGATCTGGCCAAACCAGATCATATCCTATGACCCAGAAATTCCATTCCTGTACAGAGCTTAGAAGGGGGCATACACGAGGCTGTTGGCTGTGAAACTTTGCAGCATCAGAGTGAGAGGTATTTGTTGCCATCATTATGGGGCAGTAGGAGGCACACAATGGAGTATTATGGGGCCTAAGAAATGGACTTCACATATACATGAAAAGAACAATGAAAAAAATCACAAAGAGTTAACGAAGCAACAGTACACATCGTACTTTGCTAAAGATCCACACATGGACACAGGGTCGTGAAGGGATTAGAAGTGAAAGGAATTTAACTAGAATTGTATCTTGTAATTGTGAATAGGAGAGCTTCGTTATACCAAGAACCAGCATGTCCTATCTGTGTGTTCTCTGGTACCAGATCTAACCTCCCTTCTTTACCACAATACTTAGACTCTTCTTGGATGACCAAGACAGGAGGAGTGGGGGTTACATGGGGTCCTCACAGTCTCCCTTATCCTCTCCTCCTGTTGACTTGGTGTTTCCAGAATGAGATAGGCCATTTGGTAGCTTTAATTCAACTTCTGAGGATACCTGCTCTATCTCCAGTGATATGGCAAAAAGATGGATTACTGTTTTTAAATCATTGAGTCCAAACCAGTTGAGATCTTCCAGTGGGGTAAGAAGTTTACAGTCCTAGACTGGTGGTGGTGGTGGTGGTGGTGGTGGTGGTGGTGGTGGTGGTGGTGGTGGTGCACACCTTTAATCTCAGCACTTAGGCAGGCAGATCTCTGTGAGTTTGAGGCCAGCCTGGTCTACTGTGTGAGTTCTAGGATAACCAGGGCTGCACAGAGAAATCCTGTCTCAGAAATCAAAAACAGAAGAAGAAGGAGAAGGAGAAGGAGAAGAAGGAGAAGAAGAGGAGGAGGAAGAGAAAGAGGAAGAGGAAAAAGAAGAGGAAGAGGAAGAAGAGGAAGAAGAAGAAGAAGAGGAGGAGGAGGAGGAGGAGGAGGAGAAGGTACTGTCTTACAGTCTCTTACCCATATCTCTTCTCTCTGTGAATGAGTCCCCTTCCAAAGATGGAGATGATACAGTTCTGCATGGGGGCGTCTAAGGAGTTGTGCATTCTAACTGAGACCGTGAGGGGCTGATACTGTGCTGCTCTATTTGGCATCTGTAGGAAGAGGCAACACATAGAGCTACTGATAAACTCTGGGGAAGGGACAGTTTTCGATTTCAGGTGTCTACCCACCCGCAGCGACACACCCTCTCTAACAAGGCCACATCTCCTAATCCTTCCTCAAACTCTTCTTCTTCTTCTTCTTCTTCTTTTTTTTTTTTTACAGAGAAAAATAATTTTATTTGCATTTGAAGGCCTTTTTCCTTTTTTTGTTTTTTTAATATGGATACAAGATTTCTTTATTATATCTATAAAGTAAAAGATATAGTAAAATGAGATATATCAAGTTAAGAAAATACTTCCAATTCTTATAATTAATGTTTTGTATTATATAAAATATAACTATATATATATATATATATATATATATTACTTTTTTTGTTGTTTTGTTTTGTTTTTAGTAAAGATAAAAAATCTTGGGCTGGCGAGATGACTCAGTGGGTAAGAGAACTGACTGCTCTTCCGAAGGTCCTGAGTTCGGATCTCAGCAAGCACATCGTGGCTCACAACCACACATAATGAGATCTGACGCCCTCTTCTGGTTCGTGTGAAGACAGCTACAGTGAATTACACTGGAGCGAGTGGGGCCGGAGCTAGCAGGGCCAGAATTCAATTCCCAGCAGTCACACACATGATGGCTCACAGCCATCTCTACAGCTACAGTGTACTCATACATACATATAAAATAAATAAAATAAAATAAATCTTTAAAAAAAAAGATAAAAAATCTTGGCTCTGACTATGGTACAAACCAAAATAAGAACGTTTTAGACATTGTAATTCATTGTAATAAGGCTGTACTTTAATGACTATCACATCACCAAAGGATTTTACCTCCATCATAGCTATGCTAAGAGTTGACAGTTCTGCTACATCAATGAATGAATTGTAGGCACAATTATTTGGATACAGATTTCCTACTATGGTCAAAGCTATTTGACTTGAGTGATTATCATCATTCTCATCCCACAGGGAACAGGTTACATTCATTTAAGAAATGGTGTGTGTATTAAGATGGCCTATCCGTGAAGTCATCCACAACAGCCCTGAACCATAGCAACTAAGAGTAACCGAGTAAAGAACAAGTACCCACCTCAATGACAAGATTCGGTCTACCAATGGCTACATCTTCCCGAGCAAAGCAGCTGAGGCTGGTGTGGGAGTGCCTCGCCATTGCCGTGACCCTGAGAAAGCTGTTCTCGGGTGGGTTTTGCTCAAAACAAGCGAAGGACAAGCTGGTGGATATTCTCAGAACTGCAACATACAATAGACAAGTCAGTACAAATCATGGAGTGCATGCTTGCCGGAATCAAACCGTAGCTCCACCTACAACAGGGGACTCAGGGCCTCATCTCATGGAAGACAGAAAGATGCTGCACTCCCTACAGCCACTCTGCCCCATTACTACCTCTACCAACACTCTTAGCGGACTGTCTCACTGGGGATATAGAAAAGCTCCCGGGAGCCAGATCAGGCCATAGAAATGGTAGGATGACTTGTGTTACACAACACTCTTCAAATAGTGCTTATCTCAAAACTCGCCACAAAGCAGTTGCTGAACACATGCTTACACAGTTCTGTCCCTTCTCCCATTCCCCTTTCTTTTTCACAGAAAATGCTATCAACTGTGACTCTCTCAAGTTCTGGCTCCCATTCTCAACCTGCACACATAGACATGTCCCCAGGGGAAGTGCTGTCCTCTTGTCCACATAGAGTCCTACGCTTTTTAAAATACGTGCCCCATTCTTACCCACTGCTGATGAGCTGTGTAGCCTCAGGCAACTTGTTTACCTTCTCTGTGTCTTGGTTTCCTCTCATGGCAAGTGGGACTAAGAATGGTACTTACCTCATCAAGTTGAGAGAAAAGTGAGATAAAGCATATACTGTACTCACCACCATTTCAAGGAGATATTAAATACTCGGTAAATGTGAGTTATAATACTTCCAGTTGGTTATTTGCCCAGAGACTATGCTGTCATTTATAACTTACCTCTCCCGAAGCTTTTTATGTTGATTATTTACAACATATAAACAGAGTCACCTTCAAAACAAACCAAAGAATCATACGACTCTGCTCTAGCAGCTGTCCCTGGCTGACTATCCACTTAGTCTCTTCTTTTTCCCATCATGCTTTAGGAAGATTTCCACTTCCTGAGTTGAATTCATTTAAGTCCCAGGGAGCCAGCCTTGGCCACTTCCCTAGTCCGTGCTCTTTGGCCAGGCCATCTCATGATCTCTCTGCCAACCTTGTTGTGTGTCCCTGTCCCCTTAGACTCCTTTGTCTCCCTCATGTTTGTTTTTTCCCTAAATCCACAATTGCTGGTGTGGCTAAGGATCTCTCCTTGCTGCCTCATCTTTTTTTTTTTTTTTTTTAAGATTTATTTATTATATTTAAGTACACTGTAGCTGTCTTCAGACACTCCAGAAGAGGGCATTAGATCCCATTACAGATGGTTATGAGCCACCATGTGGTTGCTGGGATTTGAATTCTGGACCTTTGGAAGAGCAGTCAGAGCTCTTAACCACTGAGCCAGCTCTCCAGCCCGCCCTGCCCCCCCATTTTTTTAAAGATTGTCTCATCTTATATCTGATCTCCCAGCACTGTAAGTGCCCTGTGCCCTGACTCTGAGTCATTGCCTCTGTGCTGGGATTTCTATGCCTGCTCTCCACAGCAGCTGCCTGCTGGCTGTTGGAGTACTTGGCTGTCTCATGGGCTTTTAACAAAGCATGCTATAATTAGATTCTTCTCCCTCCCAAAACTTGCATCCCCCTCTTCCAGTGGCTCATGCAAACCATAGACAGACATCCACATTCACAAATCCAATTTCTCTCACCTCTGGGTTTATGTCTTGTTTCTGAGTGCTACCAGGCTAGCCTAGCTTTTGTTTCTGGATTTCAACTGTTACTAGTTTTAACCTACTGGTTTTCTATGGCTGCAAGTGAGAATCCTTTATAATACAGTCCCAACCCCACGCCATACCTCAAGTCAGTTAGATCAGATGCTGGCAATGAGGCTCAGCATTTGGATTATAATGTTCCCAGGTGCTTTTGTGTACAGCCAAGGTTAAGAAAGACTGCTCTGACATGACCCCCTCCATGCCGCTTTGTCAGAACATTTCTTTTAAACATGGATTTCTGATAACATTGACACTACTAATGTAAACTTTTTACTAGCCCACTGTTACCCAGACAATGAAACTCAGGCTTCTGAGCATGACATATAAGACTGTCTAGCTCTCAT
The DNA here is from genome assembly GCF_008632895.1 of Mastomys coucha. Taxonomy (NCBI): domain Eukaryota; kingdom Metazoa; phylum Chordata; class Mammalia; order Rodentia; family Muridae; genus Mastomys; species Mastomys coucha. Next base: position 106,234,128 of record NW_022196897.1, read on the forward strand.
GCTAATTCACGCTATGCTTGGGCAAGGCCCAGTGATGGGAACTGGGAAGACGTGGGCTGCTGCAGTCCTGTGGATGTGCTCTATCCTTCCTCCTGAAGCTTGCCTGTGCAGTGAGATTTCCTCGGGAGTTCTGCAAAGTCTGATGTTTGTGTCTACTACAGAGTTTTTGACCTTATTGCCTGGTTATAGCCCAGGCGTAGAATTTTCCCAGGTGACTACAGTGTGTGACCAAGTTTAAGCAGGATTGATGGACTTCAGGGAATCTTAACCCTAAAATACATAGAGTTTCTGAAGAGTACCCATGTGTGACCTCATCTTGGACTAATTAAACAAGTATCTAAGAGAGAGAAGAGACCCTTGTGCATCTTTCCTCTGTCTGGAATGCTTGCTGTACTTTTCTGTCTATCTGGCCTTTCTTCGTTCTTCAAAACAGCCTTTTGTGGATCATCAGGGTACAGACTGCCCCAACCTGGATGAGGGGCTTCCTGTCCTGCACTCTGTCAGCCTCCCCACATGCTCTCTTACTGCCAGGGTGGGTTGTGTTCTTATCTGATTGCAGTTGGGATCGTGGTTCTCTCAGCGTGTCAGCACGAATGTATATGTGTTGAATGAATGTATATGTGAATGCATATGTGTTGAATAAGAGTGGGCACCAAGGGGCTAAAAGCTGTCTCTGGAGACCCATGGGTAGAGCCTAAGAAAGAACTATGTGTGTACAGGGTATGTGCTGGGGCCAGAGAGAGTTACCCTGGTTGGGTCCAAGCATAAGGAACTGCTTCTGCCTCCAGAGACCAGTAGCGAGGACTCCATTGTAGTACAAAGCCTGGGCCCCAATCACCAGTTGCACCTTCTTCTCCTCGTCTGTTGAGTTAATCAAGGTCACGGAAAGACGGCCATTTCCTCTCAGAGGGAGGGAGCTAGGTGCTTCCAAGAACAGGTGCAGAGGCTCTCTAAGCTCACCACTGGGAGGACACATGCCATTGTCTTTCCCAGGTTTCATTCTTTCTTTTTGGACTCTCTCCAGTACGTCCTTTTCTTGAAGAGATCCTGCAGAATAAAAGAGAATAGAGAGCACCCAGTAGGTACAGATCCTTCTGATAAAAGGGCAGGGTTAAAATGTATTTACCACTTCTGCTCAGATACCAGGATCCTAAAAAGCTTCTCAAATGCCTCAGGCTTTGAATTCGCCTTTGCACAAGGAAAACACATTTTGTGATAAGTCAGTGCTGTTGCTGGAGATATTTTTGCCAGAAATTGACTCTCTGTGTGTGAGGGAACTTGGAATTACTCCAAGGGCAAAGGAGCCATGGAGTATTCTTGAGTGGGAAGATAACAAGGTCATTCATGTCTTAGAACGTTCAATCTTGAAAGTGAAACAGGAAAGGGAACTGTGGTGGAGAGCAGAGCCAGGGAGCTGCCATTCTATGGGCAAGAGGTAAGGAGCTGAAGGATTACCTAGGTTGTGAGGAAAAACGCAGAAGACAGAGGCAGGCAGGGACAAGGTGCTGAAGGGGAAGAGGCAAGCAGGGACAAGGTGCTGAAGGAGAAGGCTCAGGTTACAAGCATCCTGATTTGAACTGATAGATAAAATTGCTAATGGAAACCGGGCAGTGGTGTCGCATTCCTTTAATCCCAGCACTTGGGAGGCAGAGACAGGCAGATCTCTGAGTTCGAGGCCAGCCTGGTCTACAGAGTGAGTTCCAGGACAGCCAGGGCTACACAGAGAAACCCTGTCTTTAAAAAACAAAAACAAAAAGCTAATGGAAAGAAATAGTTGGCAACCTTGTAAGAGAGGGAGAGAGGGGTAACTTCCTCCCTCACTCCTGAAAACCTTCTTGAACAAGGCTCAGTATTTAATGCTTTGTTTCATGATGACAGTTCTCAACTGGAGGCAGTTTTGACCCCCTAGAGGACATTTGGAAATACATGAAGACGGTTTTGTTTTTTTGTTTTTTTTTGTTTTTGGTCATCAGGACTGGCTGGAGTTGGGGACTGGCATCTCATGAACAGAAGCCAAGAGAGCACCACAGTGCATCTTGTAGCTCAGCCTCCTACAACACAGAATGGTCTGATTTGAACAAGCAGTCATGTAAGCCAGGCTTGAGAAACCTACTATTCGATGGGGAAAGCACCAGGGCTCTTTCTGGCCTTCATGCGTCCTCCCATTCCCTTCCTTGAATCTGCTGTCTCAGGTGGATAGGCCAGTTCCCTTGGCTGCTCAGTACCTGCAGGATACTTGTAGTTCTGAGTGATGTCTTCACAGCGGTCACTGCCCACAACCTTGGTGCTGATGCAGTTGCCCACATTCTTTTTGTTGGAGTTGGTCAACTCCAACTTCCCATCCTCACAGCACTTCCAGACCACACATGAGGCATTTACTGTAGCAAAGAGCTCTGGTACTGCGGGGTCCACCTGCAGCTCCCCCTCCTTGACTGCTCTGACTGGGACCAGATTACAGGATCCTAGGACTGAGGGGGAGAAAGGGCAGATGAGCAAAGGAGCCAATCTTAGACTTCTGCTCTGGTTAGGGCTTATAGCATCAGTCCTTGTCCTGTACATTATTTTTCCTTCTCCAGGATCAAGGTCAGAGGTAGGAAGGAGACAGAATTTCTGAGAAAGTGTTGAAGATGAAATTCACAATTATGCAGTGAAAATACTTTTAGGTCCTGGCCTATACCAGAAATCATGTCGCCAGTCACCAGAAGAACATCATTAGTGCCCAGTCTTAATACTAATATGCTAGGGTCAGGCTACCTTAACTGCTTCCAGCATGCCAGGCCCCTGACAGGATACCAGGACAAGGAGCCACCCTTCTTCAGCTGCTTGAAGCTTCCCTCTGTAGGCTTGAGCTTACTATTGAGGCTCCTTTCATCCACTCACAGATAAGTCCCCATCACAGCCACATTAAGATCTTTGACCTTCATTGAGATGGTATTCCCTTGCCCATGGCTTTACGTGGGCCTAGTGTTCATGCAGTCTCATGTGGTAGCTGACATCTCTATGCGCTGAGCCTGCTGGCACTATATGGCCACCATCACTTCTGTTTCTGTTTTAGAGGGCAAAGACCCTCTCTGGACCATGCGCTGCTCCTAGATCCTTTGCAAGGGGCCCCTTCAGCTCTTGCAGCCCTGATTGGTCTTAGGCCTACCCTTAGGCTTTACCTTCAACTCCATTAGGAGCTCTTGGGTGCAGAATCTGCCATCCATCATAACCCTGGGACAAATCGGGTCTGTTCATCCAGCATTCTACAGAAGTTTGGAAGATCCTAAAAGTATCAAAGGCAAAGCTTCAAATGGGGAAGAAAAAGAATATACAAGAGAGTCTAGGAATGTGACTTTAGGGAGCTGTTGCCATGGGGATGGAGGACACTGTGTAAAATGAACATTGACCCCACCACTGACTACCGCCACCTCCTCCTATAAGAGTCCTGAAGGCCTGCTCCTAGCCCAAGGCTCTCCAAGTGCGGGGGTTCACATGGAACTTGGGACTTTCTGATCTAGAACCCTAGCTCCTTTAGGCTTCTCACCAGATACGGCCCCTCTGTCCTTCTCCATTCTGGAGTCCCTCCTCATTGTAGTACTCATCCACCAGCAGGCTCCCATTGGTACCTTGGGCTGAATCAAATGTGGTAACGACTCGAGCTGGGATGCCCAGGCACCGTAGCACTTCGAGGAAGAGACATAGGATATCAGAGGGGCCAGCAAAGACCCAGGCTGGACAGGGTCTGTCTTAAATGACAGGTGACATTGTAGAAAGAAGAGGATTCTGAACTGAACAGACAAAGGGTGGTAAATGATGCACATATCACACAGCACAGGAATATAGAGCAAGAGGGGAGGTTTAGAAGCATTGAGGCTTACTCTGTAGGGGGACCAGCTTGAGAGCAGAGTTTGTAAATGAGCTCAGATTTGTAGAGGGGAAAGAGAAGCAGCAGCTGGTGGGGAAATTGGTTGGGGGAAGACTGTGGAGAGAAAGCAGTGCCTGCTTTAAGAGAGGTCCCTCCCACATGGGAGGCCAAGGGACAACTTAAGATGTAGGCTAGACATTACAGCAGCCCAGAGAGTGACCTATGTGTTGCCTGCCCTGTACCTGTGCAAGCAACAGCAGCAAACACCCACGCCTGGATCTCATACACGGCTCGTCCTTGGCCAGTGAGCCACTGCCTCAGGATGGGCACACTGCCCCGTCGTTTATACAACAAAGCACCTTCCTGGGCAGCTTGGGTCTGTGAAATAGGCAGGACCCTCTTCCTCTTGATGGCATACAACTGTTGGAGCAGATAAGGTTGTCAGTGAGAGTCCTGTGGCTGGACAGCTTGCAGGAGCTAGCAAGGAATGTTTATTGCAGTTTGCCAAGCATGTGACTCAACCCGTGGAGATTGTTAAACCAGCATGCTCCAGGCTCCAGCTTATATTCTAACTGCATTATAACCTCAGAGTCAGAGCTGGGGCTCCTCATCTAAATCATCTTCCTGCCCCAGCCACAGGGAGGAGTATGAGAGTTGGTTCTACTGGTCCTCAGTTTCTCCTGCCCTGACTCCTTCAGTATTGTTTGCCCTGGGTCCTAGAGGCCTCATCTCAAACCTTTCCTTCTTACAGAATAGCCTTGATCCCACACCCTGCTTTTCATAAAGGGATGGAGTGTTAGGAAAGGAAATAGGGACTGTATTACTTCTCTGAGAGAGTTTTGTGGACATGGTGTGCTGGCTAGTTTTATGTTAACTTGACGTAAGCTAGAGCCGTCTGAGAGAAGGGAACCCCAATTGTGAAAATGTCTCCATAAGATCTATCTGAAGGTAAACCTGTAGGGCATGTTCTAAATCACTGACTGATTGATAGGGGAGGGCCAGCCCATTGTGGGTGGAGCCATCTCTGGGTTGTTGGTTCTGGGTTCTTTAAGAAAGTAGACTGAGCAAGCCATGGGAGCAAGCCACTAAGTAGCATCCCTCCATGGCCTCCGCATCAGCTCCTGCCTCCAGGTTCCTGCCTCCACGTTCCTGCCCTCTTGAGTTTCTGATTTAGTTGCCTTCAATGGACTGTGACGCTGGGTTTGTAAGTTAAATAAACCATTCCCTCCCCAACTTGCTTTTAGTCATAATAATTTCATAACAGTAATATTAACCTAAACTAAGACACATGTGAAAAACCCCAAGCCACCATCATGGTTTGCATATTCTTAGGAACATTTAGAAATAAAACAAGACTATTGGATTACCATAGCAAGCACTGAGAAGGAGAGGATACATCTCCCCTCCTAGGGATTTAAACCTCCAGGTCAGGGCTGGGAGGACGAGAGCTCTGAGGAAAGCCGGGTCAGTTTCCTCTCTCCCTGGCTTTTGTCTTAGATGAGCCTCTCTCCCTTTTTCTTGCCTTTCCCTTCTTTCCCACCAGGCTCTTCTCTGGAGACTGTCTCCCATGCTCTGAGGGCTTCCAGAGCTGTGAAGGTGGACCCCTCTAGCTGAATGCTCATGTCACGTCTCCTCTCCCTCTGCTTCCCCAGCCTCATGCTCACCAATGCTCCCACCATGCGGGCCACGTGTGCAGGCTGGTTCCAGTCTTTCACTTGCTTGTCCACACTCAGTAAGTTCAGGCTGAGGTCCATGACGTCTCTCTCAAACTGCAAGGACAACACAGGATAAGATGAGGAAGGGTTTCCAGGCCAGGCACCATCTCACAGAACAGATTTGTTATCTTGTCCCTCTTTCAAGCTTGGGTCTTATATCTTCCTCTCCTGCCTCAACATCCACCATGGGTGTTCTGGCTCTTCTCTCTTCTTACCACACCACCTGGCCGTGTACCCCACTCCCAGTGCTTTGTTCTGTGGGCTTATTTTCCTGATAGGCTATGATCTCATGAAGATTGGTATTGGGCCATTGATTGATTGACTGATAGATTGAGACAGGGTCTTACTGTATAGACCAGGATGACTTTGAACTCACAGAGGTCCGCTTGCCTATGCCTCCCAAGTGCTGGGATTTAAGGCATGTGCTCTTATCAGTGCCATGTCATTTCAATTCACTTAATTTCATTCATTCCTACTTAGTGAATATCTAATGTTCCTACAGGCACTGAGTATGGAAGACTCAAGGTAGCTCCCACTCTGGAGGAGTCCCTAGTTAGGATCTATGTGGCCCTTCAGGCAACACACCATAGCACAGTAGCTCAGACTCTAGGCGTCTATCCTAGGTGGCACAATGGAACAACTCCTCTATCTTTAGGAATTGGGAGAATTTTCCAGAAGGTAATAAGACAGGGAAAGTTGTTTTCCAAGGGGAAAGAGAAGGAAGCTAGTCCAAGCAGCAGCTGCCGAGAGTACAGTAATGTGGTCCAAAGGAACAGAGGCACCTCAGGTTGACAAGGGCTCTTGAACCTGCTAGTTTTGGCCTGAGTGTTGAAGGTTATGTGTGCCTCTTCTTCCCTAGAGGTCCCTATTACCTGACCAAAGTCCCAGGGCTCTTCCTGAATGCAGTCGGCTGTGCCCAGGTAGATGAAGCCATTCTGGTTCAATACATATTCAGTGCGTTGAGCCTCATTCTGTAGAAATACAGCATCATCTGTCAAGAAGCAGGAGAGGTTGAGGGCCTGAGGGTGCCAGGTCTGTCCTCCATTCCCTGGGACTCTGCTCTGCTAGTCCAGGTTGGGTTTGGTTTCAGCTTTCTTCTGCATCCCTGGGCCTAAGTAAAACTCAGGAGGGTCTTTTGTACTGTTCAGGACCTGGCCCACACATCCTCTGTCAGTCAGAGTGGTGCTAGGAACAAGCCACCCTTAAATTAAAAAGTCTTGTGTTTTCCAGAAGAGACACAAGAGAGATGAGAGCCCTACTGGCTCAACTGGAAATCCTAGGGAGTTTCCCAGTGGCCTGTTAAGTCTTACCTAGAAAACTAATTTGTAACAACAAAAAAAATGTCTCAGGGGAAAAGCGAAATGAACACAGCATTTAAACACAGGTTAAACAGTAAACAGAGGGGGCACCGCAGAAAGAAGCAGGGGATGAAAAGTGGAATTCTGAGCATTGGGCTTCTGTGCTGGGAGGTTCTCTATGTCTGGGTGACCACAGTCCTTTCCTACTATCTCATCCAATTCCCTTATCCAAGTGTTAGGCAGAGCATCAGGAAGAGCTAGGCCAGCTGACCTACAAACATCTAGAGAGTCTCCTGACTCTGCTTCCCATCTTCCTATAAGCACACTGCACCCAATTTTCCCTTGAATTCTAGGGATCTGAACTCAAGTTACCAGGCTTGCAGGGCAATTACTTGCACCCACTGAGCCTTCCCCTCACTCCTCGGTATCTTTTCATGAAACCATTGTTCACTGAGGAAGCTGGAAACAGCATGGGATTCAGCTTTTCTTGTCAGATTTTCTCTCTCAGCCTTGGTGGCCAAGCAGTGTGTGTGTGTGTGTGTGTGTGTGTGTGTGTGTGTGTGTGTGTGTGTGTGTGTGCGCGCGCGCGCGCGCACACGCGCATTCATGTGTGCACAAGTTCATGTATTGTGGGGTGGCTCATCTAGTTTCTAGGAACATTAAAGGAATGTCCAAACCACCAAAAGAGTTTCTAGGCCACAGAAACACTAAGCACTTGAGAGCTGCCCAGGTATCCAGTGTTGTCTTTGCATTCTGTGTGCTGGGATTAAAGGCATGGGCTACCACACTCAGCCAATTGGAACTTCTCTCAGTCATCTCTCAGAGGAGCAGAGACAATGGCTCCCACTACTCAATTCCTCCATAGCAGGACTTCCCTAGTTGGGGTCCTATAAATGGAGTAAGAGGGCAGGAATCCTAGTAGTGGAATCATGGGTGGATTCCTTCAGAACCCAATGCTGTCCTTGAACTGTCTCACTGGGACTATATTTTGGCTGCCAGGGTCTAGCTTTAAATGTAGACTCTGGGTCAGTCATCTGGGACGCACTAGAGCCTCAGCTTTGGAAGGATTCCCCCAAGATCTTCCTCTCAGTATGTGAGACCTCTCTCAGCAGAAGGATCCTGAATCTACAAATGAATAACATGGGGCAAAAGACACCAGAATAGAGGAGTTCCCATCTATTGTTTCACTTGCCTGAAACACAAAGGAAGGCCCTGAGCTGAGAACAGGCAAGACTAACCTTAGGAAGTGCTCAACCCTTTAGACAGTTCATCATGTTATGGTGACCTCCAACCATAAAATTATTTTTGTTGCTACTTCATAACTGTAATGTTGCTACTGTTAAGAATCGTAATGTAAATATCTGTGGTTTTCAGGGTTCTCAGAGGAACCATGCGAAAGAATCCTTTGATCCTTTAAAGGGTTGTGAACTACACACAGGTTGGGAACTACTGATCTAAATAAAATAAGGGTGGGTACTGGAGGTTTCACCCTGGACAACAGAAGTAAAGTCCATTGGCTTCAGACATCATGGAGGAAAGAGCCTGGAGCTTGGCTCTAGGTGTGGGTCCATAGGAACTTGGGGAAATTGTTCTCTTTCCCCATATTTCCTCTGGTGTCCCAGCCCTGTCTTATAAAGGGGGCCCTTCAGGCTAACAGTGAGATTATTGAAAGGAAAAGGAAGTGTGTGTCTAGTGTCTTGAAGCTAGGAAAACCAGGAGAAAGTTTTCCATTCTCTCAATCAACCCCTAAGAATCTGCAGCATTAAGATGGGTGTGACAGATTTTAAAGGGAAAGAGACTCGAATCTCAAAATGAAAAGGAAGGGACAATGTCCCATTATAGCCTCAATTGGACAAACCACCTAGGCCCACTAGATGAATTAAGCCCAGTTTCAACCAGAGCTGTACTTTATAGGAGGTCATCTGACCTCAGTGGAGCCACTTATAGGCCAGCTCAACTACAGGACTTTAGACAGGTCAGTGTGGAGAGGACCCTAGAGCCTGCCTTAATAACAGAATAAACAAGTGGAGAGAAACAAAACCCCAAAATAGGGCTCCTTCACCATGAAGCTGATGAAGACAAGCACCCTTGTAGCACAGACTCCTTTCACATTCTAGAGGGACTGGGCAATTCAAAATCTTGTGTTCTTTTTCTTTCTTTCTTTCTTTCTTTCTTTCTTTTTTAAGCCATGGAGAGATGCTGCTCACAGGCTTGCTTTCTTTCTTTCTTTTGTTCTTTCTTTCTTTCTTTCTTTTCTTTTTTTATTATTTTATTTTATTTATTTATTATATCTAAGAGTAAACTTCACACTGTAGCTGTGTTCAGACACACCAGAAGAGAGCATCAGATCCCCATTACAGATGGTCGTGAGCCACCATATGGTTGCTGGGATTTGAACTCAGAACCTCTGGAAGGGCAGTCACTGCTCTTAAACACTGAGCCATCTCTCCAGCCCGTGTTCTTTTTCTTTAAAAATGTTTCCTTTCATTAGATAATCAATCTATTGACACCTCAAAACTCAACTACATACCAGGGAGAGACTGGGAAAGACAAGAAAGAGGCAGAGAAACCCCATCCCCTGAACCACCTCATTCTTGCATCTTCCTAGTTCTCATTCCCATTGTGTGTGTGTGTGTGTGTGTGTGTGTGTGTGTGTATGTATGTATGTGTGTATGTTTGTGTCTGTGTGTCTATCTCAGTTTATGTGCACATGGGTGCACTGTGCATTCAGAGGCCAGAAGAGCACATTGGATCTCTTGGACCTGTCTTTAAAGGCATTGTTGAATACTTGGCTTGTTATTTATGATCTGGGATCCAAGCCTTCAGGATTGTGCACCAAGCACTCTTGACTGTTGTGCTATCTATCTTTCCAGCTCCTCATTTCTCTATTATTACAGTAAAGGGCAGATTTTTGAGTTCATCTCAAAGTGTCCAAAGTAGTCTGAAGCAGCACCAGAGTTTGTCAGTAAAATAAGTCTATACTTGTAACATGAAGTCCCAGGGACACCAAGATGGGACCCTGAGCCTGAGAAGACACTTGCTGGAATTGAATGTTGGTGTTACCCACAGGGCTCCCTGTTGGAGCTGTATCCCAGCTCTGTTTCCCTGCATCCCTGTGCATCTCAGACTAGCTTAGGTCCAAACTTACGTCTATTCCATGGATTAAAGAGAAGTGTGAATTGGCCCAAGGGGTATTGTTTCCTTCCTGAAACCTGAAGCAGGAGTGAGTAGCGGCCAATGACAGCATCCACGGGCGTGGTCACAGAGATGGTCCAGTGTAGGGCGTCTCTTTCCTCCACTGCTGCACTCCATCCTTTCTGGTCTCCAAGAGAGGAAATAGGGAAGATGGCTTGGGTCTTATTGGTCTTGGAAGGCTGCTCTCCTGAAATGCACAGTCATAAATTGGTTATTTAGACTTCCAGGTCACAGGTCAGAGGTATAAATCAAGGTCTTACAAAAATGGAGGAGGTGCCGACTAGTTTTGGAGGAGAAGAAAAGAGGGCCTCCTGTAAAGAAAAACATTAGAGGATGATAGGTGAACACAGGCTCTGGGTGCTTATGGATCCATGTCTATGAAAGAGTCACAGTCTACAAAAAGGGTGTAATAATGGTACAACCATCCCTCTGATCCAGGGGTATTGGTTCCAGGACCACCTGCAATACCCCAATCCAAGGTTGGTTATATCTCTTTATATAAAATACCATGGCATTGTATTTTCTTGCAAACTAGTCTTTTCATTATGTATGAATCCTTATATGGTGTGAATACTGTATAAATAGTCACTCTGCTGTATGTTTTAAGAATTGCCGACGAAGAAGGAAAGACTGTACTTGTTCAGGAAAGGGACAATCTTTGCCCAGGTATGTTCCATCATGGTTGGCTGACTCTGAGGAAGCAGGACCCATGGGCCTGGAGAGCCTGTGAAGGGACTAAATTAGATACTGCATATGAAGTACTTGACTCAGTAGCTGATACATAATACAGATTTCAATGAGTGCAGACTAGATGCTATATGCACCCAGAGTTAATCCCCACTCAGCCTTTCCTACATAGCTGCAGTCAAAAAGAAGCTCTTAATGGTGATACTGCTGAGCACTTCAGAGTCATAATAAACAGCTTTTCTTATGCACATTATCTTGTAAATGCTCACACTATTCCCTTATCAGACAGAGCAGGACAGCTTAAGGCCCAGCTACTGAGTGGACCATTTGTCCCTTGGTCTTCTGAGAGGATGCTATGAAGAGATTCTCCCTCTAGATCCCAGAGTCCCCACAGTGGTCCAGGCTTGTCACACATACCTGTTTGTGCAATGAGAGCCACTTTCTTCAGGGCAGACAGAAATTTGTGGGTTGGGGCCCGGAAGTTCAGGGTGATAGTGAAGGACTGTCCCCTCCTCAAAATAAGGTGCTGGGAGCTGATGGCACTGGTATGGTGCTCCTCATTGTTTTCTGCCACGTGGAAGTCACAGCTCTTGATACTCAGAGCTGTTGTGGGAAAAAGCGAAGTTATAGATATGAGGAAGATGAATAAAAGTCACCTTCCAGGAGTGGGGTTCAAGTCCCGGACTCCATTTCCTTGTCAGCTGTGTTCCCCCAAGCAAGCAGCTCATTTGAATTTCAGTTTTCTTCTCTTTAGACTAACTATCCCTCTTTGAAGAGTTATACAAAATGAATGAAGTTATACACATATATATTTATGTTTCTGTGCTAGCATTTACTTTACATTAGCATAATGTCAAACATGTATAAGGCCCATTAAATGTTAACATTTATTTCCAGCTCTAAATCCAACAATGAATAAATCTTGAATCTTGCCCGCTCCTCATATCCCTCTTTTTTTTGAGACAGGGCCTCATGTATCCTGGACTAGTCTCCAACTTTCTGTGTACCTGCGGTTGATGTTGAACTTCTGATCTTCCTGAATCCCTCTTCCAAGTGCCTGGGATTGAGCACAGGGCTTCTGTTTACTGGGTGAGCACCCCTGACATGCTTAGTGCCACATTCATGTTTTTGAGAACACAATCAGGTAATATTAGAACTGGTTTGAAGCCACTGAGTCAAATTCTCTTGTCTTAAAGATGAGATGGGTGAGGCTGAGAATAGAATCAATTCACCTAAGATCATGTGTGAGTTTTGATGTAAAGACTTACCATCTCATGACACTTGAAAGGAGGTGGCTGAGTGTACTGTGAGCCCACCTTCTTTGGTGGCTGAGTTGTACTAGGTGGTAGAAGGGTGAGCCGTCACATGATTTGAACCAGGTACATTAGGCCCATACAATACCCATAGCATTAAGGTGTGAACTGTTCTTCAGAATCCTTTGGACTCTTGTTCTGTCTGGAAGCTTCCCTACTTCTTACCTCAAAGGTGCCTACTTACCTTTTGATACCCAGAGGCATTGCCTCTAAAGCTCTGACTGACTTGTCCAGGTGGAGCTTGGTCCCATTTTATAGGCATCACCCACTGCTCCCTGCCCCCCACCTCCCATGAACTTGTCGAGGTGCTGGGTTTATTTCATTTCTGCATTCTTTGCTCAGCAGTATGCTGAACACAGTCGATTTCCCAGTCAATGTTTGCTTCCTCGATGACAGGACATGATCATGGAGTCAGCCCTAAGAAGAGTTTCTCAGACAAGTTCGGGGCTCAGGCTGCACCATGCTGGCCCTCACAGCAGAGGCACCCCGAGTTTGTATGACCTTTTGATCTGCTTGTCTTACTGCTGTATGTCTGTCTCTGTCCACCATGCTTGTGTTAACTGGCTCACACCATCCCTTCCCTCCTATTAACCTTTGAGGATGTGAGCCTCAAGATTTCCAAGGTTGAAATAGAAAGAATAGTTTCTTTCTATTGCTGTGCTAAAACACCAAGAGAAAATGAACCACATGCTTGCCCACCTGCCAATCCAGAGGGGATTTTTTTTTTCTCAATTGAGGTTTTCTCTTCCAGAATGATTCTGGTCTGTGTTGAGTTGACATAAAAATTAGCTAGCAGACCAGGTGTATCCCATTTGTATCATAGCCTAGAGAGTTCTAGCTATTACATTATGTTAATCCTGGGCTATGAATATGAATGCATGATAATCATTCATAAATGCAGTTAAAATTGCCATGCAACCACCTACCCCACACTCACACCACCATTTCCCTTCCCTTCCCACTCCACATACCCCCCCCTCCGTCCCACTCTTCACAGCTTACACACCCTACTGTCACCTCCATTACCAACCTATTTCCTTTAATAAAAACATGTCACGGTGACAGTCCTAGCAGCCGGGAACTGGGTTCGCTTACCTTGCCCCATGGCTTCAGGCTACCCGAATCCACAGCACAGGAAATGCTGACCTCGCACTGTTGCCTCTGGGTTCTCTCTCCAAATCTATGTCCACACTGGTGAAGATGATGGACTTCTGTTGGTTTAAAGCCTCGAAAAAGCAAATTTCCCTCACTCCTCTTGTGAGCCTGCTGTCAGGTTTATTGACTCCTACTCCCTCCCTGCTCCTATCTTCTAGACCAGCTGCTGGGAGTGACCCTTTTCTCTTCCAAGATGTCACTTAGGCAGGAGACCTAGGCAGGCCTCTGTCTGCCAGGCTAGAATGAGAACTCCCAAGAAGATCTGCTAGCTGGGGGGAAAAAATCCCCCAAAGCCTGACTCTTCAGTGTCTTCAAGAACCCCTCAGAGATGTTTTCTGGACAATTCTAGATGCTGGTGTAAACAGTGGGTCATACCCAACTCTGAACCTCCTGCCTCAAGTAAATTATGAGCAGCTGCTTACCATCTGTTTGAACAAGATAAGGAAATAGTCTGTTGAGAAAGAAAACGCAGAGGCCAGGGCCCAGACTCTTTCAAGGTGACCTGCTCTGGGACAGCCAACCAGAGAGTTTGGAGTTGTTTGGGACTCGGCTCTAGTCTTTCTACTTCCTCCTTGGTCCTTAAGGATGGAGGCACAGGACAGGGTCTCCTGTCTGGCCCTCCTGGACTTTCTGGCTCTTGGCCTGGGCTTCCCAGTGTGTGTCCAGGGGAACATTCGGGGCAGCTGGTATGTGAGGTGCCCGTGGAAGGACACAGAACTGGCCACACAAGCACTGTTCCTGTGGACAGGGAAGCTCGTGTGGCTTGCTTTGCTGTCCACCCTTTTAAAGCTTTTAATATAACATCTTGGAGAATAATGATGTGTGTGTGTGTGTGTGAGAGAGAGAGAGAGAGAGAGAGAGAGAGGGAGAGGGAGAGAGAGAGAGAGAGAGAGAGAGAGAGAGGAAGAAAGAGAGAGAGACAGAGAAAGGAAGGAAGGAAGGAAGGAAGGAAGGAAGGAAGGAAGGAAGGAAGGAAGAAGGAAGAAGCCCTACTGCCTCCTAGCCCCCAAATAAGACATTTTCCCTAAGAACCGAAGAAGCTGATTTTTCATTACTTGATTTTTACCTGGAAAACACAAATCTAAACATGATGAGAAAAAGTGGCTAGGACCTGGCCAGCACCAGCATCCTGAAGCCGGTATAGTAGCTTTCACACCTGTAGTTGCTGACTGTTGGAAATGTACAACTACAGTTGGAAATGTAATTAAAGCCCTAACTTAGAGTACTTAACAATGAGAGGTGGCATATTCAGAAATAAGCCTGAGGAATGTGGAAAAGCTGTGAGGAAAAGACTGAAGGGCAGAAGGAAGACGTGAATGGATGAACGTGTAGCTCACAAGTGTGGCTAGGATTCGTCAGCATCGTTAAGACTCCAGACTTCCCAGGCAGGCCTTAAGGTCCCAGCAGACCCATCAAAGGAAATGATTGTCCTTTGGAACCAGGTAGACTGATTTTGAGTTTCAAAAGGAAACATAACAAGCAGAAATGATATGGGATCAGGGTTCCTACATAGTAAAATCAGGTATGGGAAGAGATGTACAGAGGGTCAGGAAATTGAACAGAGGTGTGTAGCAATGGGAGATGGGGAACTGGGGGTAGCAACCAGAAAGTCCCAGATGCCAGGAAAGCAAGAGCCTCCCAGGACCCCATGGGGATGACATTAGCTGAAATAACCCACAAAGGGGAGGGAGAACCTACCAAGACGATATCCAGAGGTTAGGCAAGGCCCCCAGTTGAGGGATGGGGCCACCCACTCATCTCCAAAATTTTAATCCAGACTTATTCCTGTCTAAAGGAAAGACAGGGACAAAGAGTAGAACAGAGCCTGAAGGAAAGGCCATCCAGAGGCTACCTCACCTGGGGATCCCATCCCACATGCAGACATCAAACCCAGACACACTAGTGCAGATGCCAAGAAGTGCTTGCTGACAGGAGCCTGATACAGCTGTCTCTTGAGAGGTTCTGCCAGATCTTGATCAATAGAGATGTGGATGCTCACAGCCAACCATTGGACTGAGCACAGGGACTCCAATGGAAGTTATGGGAAGGAGTTATGGGAAGGGCTGAAGGAGCTGAAGGGGTCTTATCTGGCACCAATGGGAGGGGAGGCCCTTGGCCCTGTGAAGGCTTGATGCCCCAGTGTAGAGGAATGCTAGGGTGGTGAGGTGGGAGTGGGTAGCTGGGTGGGTGGGGGAGCACCCTCATAGAAGCAGAGTAAGGGGGGATGGGATAGGGAGTTTGTAGAGGGGAACCTGGGAAAGGGGATAAATAAATGAAATGTAAATAAATAAAATATCCAATTTAAAAATAAATAAATTAAACATGATGATCCTGATAACTTAGAAATGTCCTACTAAGTGTACTAAATGTTGTACTTTGAATCAGTGAAGGAAAAAAAGATTCATTAGTAAGTGGTTTGAGGACATTAGCTTGCCATAAGGTTGACTTCCTATTAGACCACGTACAATCCAGATGGATCCAGACTATAAGGGTAGGGGCTGGAGAGATGACTCTGTCATTTAGAACGTTCTTCTGGAGAACTCAGCTTCAATCCCCAACACTCAGGTGGTTTACAACTGGCTATAATTTCAGCCCCAGGGGACCCTATGCCCTCTACTGGCCTCTGCAGGCACCAGGCACACACACACACAGGCAAAATACCCCTATACATAAAATAAAATAACAATTAAATATTTATTCTTTTAAAATGATCATTTGTGTATGTGTCTGTGCCTGTTTTCCGAGTGTATGCATGTATGTAGAACACATGCATGCAAGAGCCTGAGGAGGTCAGAAGAGGGCTGTGGATGCCCCGGAATTGGTTATAAGTTATAAGCCACCACGTGGGTACTGGGAACCGAACCTAGGTCTTCTGTAAGAGCAGTAAGTGTACTTAATCTCTGAGCCATCTCTCTGGCCCAATTAGAGTTAATTCTTTTAATTCAGCTGCTCTAACTAGGCAAAATGAACTTTATACAAGCATACTCAATACATTGATACTTAAAAAAGCAAACGACAGAAAATAACCTAAACACCCACAAATAAGATATTGTCAGGTAAACAGTGATGCGTGAATTTAGTAGAACAAAGGTAAACAGATATGGAACAATTTTCAAGCAATATTATTTATTTTAAAAAGTGAGACATGGGACAATGAACAGTGTAAGCTGCTTCTGCATAAAGGATGTATATATGTGGGGAGGATATGTATAAGTTCTGTATAAGGATATATGTGGGGAGGATATGTGTGAGTTCTGTATGAGGATATATGTTTGGAGGATATGTGTGAGT
>NW_022196897.1:106252386-106279159 GCF_008632895.1 Mastomys coucha
ATGTGGGGAGGATATGTGTGAGTTCTGTATGAGGATGTATGTGGGGAGGATATGTGTGAGTTCTGTATGAGGATGTATGTGGGGAGGATATGTGTGAGTTTGCTTGTATTTACCCAGAGCATTTCTGGAAAGTTCCTGCATTTGAACATTCAGTGCCCAGCAGTAGGCTTTCTTCATCTGTACCCCTGTACCACGAGCATGTATATATATATATATATATATATATATATATATATATATATATATATATATATATATATTTAAATATTAAAATAATCAAAACTTGCAAGGAAAAGAAAGGTCTTACCAAACAGCCACATTCACCGTACAGAGCCTCTCCCTGAGTGGGCAATGGGCAGAATTGTGAGCTTGCTCCATTTTGTGGGGTTTCTTCTATGTTTCAAACCATTTAGCAAAGACAATCTGCGGTAATGGAATTCCCAGGAGACCCTCACAATATCTAGTCTCTGGCAGTTTCCATGGTGGGGGGAGCACTTTTAGAAGAGCCTGGAATAAGGCAGGTGCCACTGTGGTTTGGTGTAGCCAGGGAAGGTGGAATAGGTGAAGAGGAAGGAGGGGTGACCCAAAATGTCCATCCTGCTTCCTGAGATGACCACACCTTCCCACTCCCCGGCCCTCTGCAGAAAACTAGTCCCCCAGCTGGTGTGTCCCAAAGACAGAATTGTTTATTCAACCATGAGGGGAGAACATTTGACCACTCTTATGCACCAGAAACTATATTAGATTCTCATAAATTAGATCAATGTTTTTCTGCACCTAGAAACCTGTTCCAGCAGGGGGAGACAGACACTTCTAGGTTCCTGAAAGGGCTTGTCAGTCCAGTTTGAGATAGGTGTGGAGTGGAGGTCAGGAGAGACTTCCTCATGAGTAGGACTGAAGCTGGACAGCTGCGAGGTAAATAGGCCCTGGCTAGCTGGGTGTTGTGAGAGGAGGTGGAAGAGTAAAGGCAGACTCACTAATGCAGAAAGCAGGTGAAGGTCCAGGATGCATTGAGGGTTTGGTGTTTATCCTCAGAGCAGTGGGAGACCATCAAGCCACACTTAGAGCAAGCACTACCAAGTCATATTTGCATTTTAGAATGCCACACGCTGGCTAAATTAAAGAAAATAGTCTAGAGGGCTAAGAGAGTGGAAGTTGACCAATAAGAGACATCTAGTAATGGTTCAAGTGAAAGATAACAAGGACTTCATTAGGGAATGTGGAAGGGAAATGTGAACAGATTTGAAAAGAAAAGTGATTGACAAGTTGTATTAATGGGAATAGAAAGGGCAAAGAGTTCTTTCAACATGACCCCCAGGCTCATGTAAGCTATGCCAGTACTTGCTTTACAAAGCACTTCAGCGGACATCATCTCCTATGACCTCAGCCTCAGTTTGTAAGCCAAATAAGGGACCAGTATCTCAGTATTGTTGAGGGAACACATACTTATGAGTAAATGAATTCACAAAGCCGTCAGTTAATATGCTACCTAGTTCCAGGATTTAAAATGGCTAATAATAAAGCATGACATGACAGAAGAACATGCAGAGTAATGCCAACAGTGAAGGAGTGGAGGAACCACCCCAAGACAGAGCCATGGATGAAGTTAAACGAGGTATAACATAACTTACTGTCCACATGCTGTCTACATGCTCTCTGCATGCCATCCACACACCCCCACATGCTACCCACATGCTGTCTACATGCCACCCACATGCTGTCCACATGCTGACCACATGCCACTCACATGCTGTCTGCATACTATCCACATGCACTCACATGCTGTCCACAGGCTGTGTGTTGACACTTCCCCAGCATCTCAAAAACCTAGATTCAAACTGAGGTCAAATCTCTCTCATTGTGGAACACATTAACTTGCATCCAGTCCACCATGGAAAAGGCTCTCTATCCCATCTTTTTTGAAAAATTTCTTACTGATTTCTGCTTCTAGAATAAGCAGACTAGATTGCTATAATCAATTCTGTTGAGAACCAGCAAAGCTACATAAAAGGTTGAAGTCATCATGGGAGCAAGGATTGGCTCAGTCAAGATCTTTGGAGGAGGGTGCATAGAAATGATCTTGACCCCAACTTCTACCTTTTCGTAGGCATTTGCTGATTCATAGTTGGCAGGTGAATGTATGGGAATCTGAGATCATCTGTCAGCCTCACATAAATGGAGTCCTAGTCTCTCCAAGGATGAAGGGTCCCACTTAATACTTCACGATTTTGACTGCAGCCAAAAAGGGACTCCA
This sequence comes from Mastomys coucha, assembly GCF_008632895.1. NCBI lineage: Eukaryota > Metazoa > Chordata > Mammalia > Rodentia > Muridae > Mastomys > Mastomys coucha. Next base: position 106,254,641 of record NW_022196897.1, read on the forward strand.
GGAGAAAACAGTAAATAGGAAACAGAAAGCAATTTTATTTTATAATTTAAAAGATATTTTATTTTAATTAATTAATTTGTTTTATGTGTGGGTGTTTTGCCTGCATGTACAATCTGGGAACCATGTGTGTGCAGTGCCCATGAAGATCAGAAGAGGGCATCAGATCTGGAGTTAGTTGTGAGCTGCTGTCTGGATGCTGGGAACTGAACCCAGGTCCTCTGCAAGAACAGCCAATGCTCTTAACCACTGAGGCATCTCAGGTCCAGAAACCAGTTTTAAATCAGCCCCAACTGCAATGCTTTACCTCCATTCAAACTGGCAGAGAAAATATTCTCTGGAGTAGATCGGCATCATCTAGAGTCTAATGTTGAATATAGAACTCTCTCTCTCTCTCTCTCTCTCTCTCTCTCTCTCTCTCTCTCTCTCTCTCTCTCTCACACACACACACACACACACACACACACATGCCCACAGATTCACTCATGGTCTCAGCCTTAACAGTTCCTAGACACCCTGGCTAGTCCAGGCTCCTGGCCTGCCTCCCTTCAGGCAGCTCCTTGCTCTCATACGGTTAAAGCCAAGCCTATCCTAGAGGAAGCAGGGGAACTCTGGCTCTCTGATAACACTTTGAAATCAAGTTATTTTTGTCTGTGCTTAGGGAGAAGCAGCCAGTCCGGAACTGGATACTAGATAGTGAAGCCTCCGAGGTAGGTACAGAGGTGTGACATACTGCTTGTGCATCCTCTCCTGCTGAAGAGAGAATATTTTCTCTGCCAGTTCGAATGGGGGTAAAGCATTGCAGTTGGGGCTGAAAGAAAATGGGTTTGTTAGGCCAAAGATCAGAGAGCAGCAGAGTCTAGGTAACAAGATCTAGCTGTTGCCACTTCCTACCCTTCCCATGCAGCCAGTCTCAGACTTTCTTCCGATTCATAAGGTGAGGAAAAACAAGAGCTTCTACCACTTCCTTGGACTTTAGATTGCCTTATATACTGGCAGACATTTTTAGGACCAAAGGGCAGACTCTAGGAGCACTGGGCAGGATTGTACAATGGGCACCTCGAGTCAGACTTTGCTGGGTGTATTGAAGAAGTCACCTAGTCTCCACAGTCTTTTGATTGCAAGCAACAGAAACCGTTTTCTGTCCATTTAACCCAAAATGACAGAAAATGAGGCATAGCTTTGACTGAGGTAAAAAATAAATAAATAAATAAAATTGGGCCCAGAACCAGGAGAAGGTAGAAGCCAGGATGGCTGAGGGGTCCCGGCAGCAGTGAGCAGGGATGTGCACACTCTCTCTTCCGCTGTTGAGAAGCATGGGCTGTGGATTAAGTTTCTCTCTTCCCTGGCCCTCTGAGAAGAGTCTGATCTGCCCAGCAAAAGTCCCCTCTGGCCGTGATGCTCAATAAACATTCAATGAACCAATGAAAAAGCAGCCTTTGTGGTTAGGGAAGGCCTTGACTCAAGTGAATGACCCTGGTGGGGACTGCAAGCTTCTCCAGCTGACCAGGGCACATATCCTTAGCCCTTCTTAATTCACATGAAGCCTGCTCAGTGCTGCGAAGGAGAATCTGCTCCAAGCCCTGCCATGGCGGGCAGGGACTGCGCTCCAGGATGGAGGAGAAACAAACCTTCCACAGTGTTGGCCCCAGCTTCTTAGACAGCTACCTGAAGACTTTCATCACCTACCGTTTGGCCCATGTGTTTCCCGCTATCCGCTCCCTTCTAGTCTGCCCTCGAAGCATTCAAAGGGTTTGCAGTTCCTGGCTGCTTCACCCAGCCTTGTTGCCTTCTGATCTTGTAGTGTAATTTTGACCATCTCCTAGGATTTTAGTTCCTCCAGGAAGTATGTCACTTCTTCCAGGACGCTTTCCTTAATCTACAGTTTGAACTGAGCTGGTTCTCCCTCTTTGTGCTCCTACAACACTCTGGTTACCTCATTAATGGTTCCCAGCACACTTTGTTAAAAATCTCCTTGGTAGGTGAGAGGGCTTAATGAGTAAGGGTGCTTGCTGCCAAGCCTGAGGACCAGACTCATGTGGTAGGAGTAGAAAACTAGCCCCCTCAAGTTGTCCTCTGACTGCATGCTATGACATTCATGTGTCCAACATGCATGCTCACATGCACACACACATGCACTTGCGCGAGTGCGCGTGCATGCACGCGTGCACACACACACAATAAATGTAAAAACGTTAAAAAAAATTAAAAGTCTTTAAAAATCTCCTATGTATTTTACATTCTTTAAATGCCTGTGCTTGAGCTCCCTGTGTGCCGGCTCTGGTCCTTCGTGTATATACTCAGTGCCAGCCCGCCTTAGGGCCTTGCACCTGGAAGAAGAAACTCAGCCACAATGTGTTGAGTGAGCGCGTGAATGTGGTGTTGACAACAGGACTCATGAACAAGTTTGAGGATGTGGCAGCTGAAAACTCCCAAGAACTTCAGAGGTCTTTGACTCTCAGGTGTGCCTCTCCACAGAGTTTTCCTTAAATGCTTTCTAATTGTTGTCATGTGATAATTATAGGATAAAGTTAATTATAGGTTACTTGCAGCTGTGCCACCAGCTCCCGGTTCCCAGGTGATTCTCCTACAGGACAATCAGCTTAGGAGGTAATTCCCACCACACCCCTTCTCTCCCTCTGATTAATGACATTGACCCCTTTGTTTATGTGTAATGGAAGTCGTTGTTAACTTCTATTTAATGACTGAACACTTACTAGGACCTCTGTCTTAGTCACAGTAGCCAGTGCCTGGAGGGCAGCATCCATCTTGCCTTTCTTTGGCAGTGTGCTGGGCAAGCAGGTGCAAAGTTGTTCTGTGTAGCAGCACCCTGGGAGGGCAGGGTCTGAGTGACCCTCAGCAAACTCTGTGACCAGGAGGCTATTTCATTCCCACCAAATATCTACCTCATTGCATTATTCAGTGGCTTTTACCTCCCAATGCAAGCCAATGGCAGACCTGTAAGGACACAAGGGCATTGGATGGAGACCCTAGGACTGAGAGGACTAAAGAATGACGTCAATGTTATATGGGAAGTTAAGGGAAGGCCAGGGTGAGAGATCTCTTATTTTTCTCTCTTTTTGCCAAGAAACTGAGACAGGACATGCGTATTAAAATCCTTGGGGATCTTTGCCCTTTGCCTGCATTGATGGGCACCTGTGAGATGTCTATCTTTCCTGTTCCCTTTAGGATGTAGGCTCAGCATGCCAGGGCTTTTGCTTGTGTCTTATACTCATTCAGTACTTCTTGAATGAGTAAATGGGCTCACACCTAGAAACAACAGGAAACTCATTAGCAACTGAAGGGTCGTTGGAAGCTCTGAAGGGAAAGTGAAGGATGAGGACAAAGAAGGGAATGGAGTTTGTCCATGTCCTGGCATCATCACAGCTACATAGAGAGCTGCTGAACCTGTGTTCCTTTGACCTTTGTGCCAAATCACACTTCTGTAAGGTAGAATCCCTGGGTGCCAAAGAGTCCCAGCAAGTTGTATAAACAGACCTGGTAACTAGCTGTCTCTGGCATCTCTCTTGATGTTGATGACAGAGTCTGGTTAGGCCTTCATTTTAAAATCCATACTGCCAGTATATCTCAGAGACTTTGTTTTGTTTTGGTTTGGTTTGATTTTGGTTTTAAGGCGTTTATTGTAGAAACACAGAGAGACAGTGAGAAGAGTAGAGAAGCAGAGGCCATGTGGAGAAAGGAGGGAAGGGAAGGCAGGAGGAGGGGGCGGAGCAAGGGAGCAAGAGTAAGAGCAAGAAAATAAGAGGTAAGAGAGCAAGAGCAGAGTTTAAGTAAATTTAAATTTAAAATAAATTTAAATGAATTTTAAAAAAATTTAGATTTATTTATTTTCACTTTATGTGTATGAAAGTAATTTTTTTTTTCTGCATGCATGTATGTGTACCATGTATGCTGATTGAATCCTCTGAAACTGGAGTTACAGATGATTGTGAACCACCATATGGGTTCTGGGAAATTGAACCCAAGTCCTTTGCAAACACAGCACGTCCTCTCAACCGCTGAGCCAACTCTCCAGCCTCTGTCTCGGAGTTTATAAGCCAATGTCTACGTACACATTCTTGTAGCCCTTGATGTCTTTAAACCTATTGCTCCTGAGATTAGCTTGGATCTGCCTTTGGCCACTCTTGAAAGGGATGGTCTTCAGAGTGATGCTGGCTTTGTGATGGGGTTTGAGGACTCCAATGCTGCAAAGAGAGTGGAGAATCTCAGAAAACCCCTCTCCTTGTCATTTCCCAGCATCTTCCATCAGGCCTTAGGGGCCTGATAATGGAATAGGCAGGAGACAATGAGAGGGAAGGCAGAGTGTGCCCAGAACTTACAGAACTCTCTGCTGCTTCCTAAAAAGACCACTTCCTTCCAAGGTCAGCACACAATCCTCAACCGGCTCTGAGAGTGGGTTTGAAAAGACCACCTGGACCGTGAGCGGCTGATTCACAAAGGCAGCTCCTAGAACCTAAGCAGAGAGAGACCCAGAGATTAGTCACCATCCCCGAGTTCATGGAACGCTAATGTGTAGCGCTGTTTTGTAGGTGTCAGAATAAACCATCCCCAATACGCCACTTTAGCTTAAGGACTATTTTGAGTTGAAGCAATAAGAAGAAACAGGTACAAGAAATGCTCTCAGGCTTCCATATGTGTACCTAATGGCATACATTGATAAAGGTGTCTCTCTAACCCTTCCTTCTACCAAGAAGGTCAAAGTTCATCACTGAGACTTTGGTCCCTGGGCTGGTTGGTGTTTGTCAACTGGATAAAAGTTAGCATTGTCTAGGAGGAGGATCAACATCAATTGAGGAGTTGCCATCATCATATTGGCCCGTGGGCACGTCTGTGGTGGCATTTTCAATTGATGTGGGAGGGCTTAGTTCACTGTGAGAGGTACCACCCCTAGGCAGGTGTCCCTGACTATAGAAGAAAGGAAGATGAGCAAGCCATAGGGAGCAAACCCATAAGCAGCACTCCTTCTTGGTTCTGATTCTATGTGTGTTCCTTGCCTGAATTCCCTCAATGATCAGTATACCCCTTCTCCCCAGGTTGGCCTAGATCAGTGTTTTGTTACAGTATCAGAGAAGCACACTAGAAGAGTCTCTTATCAGCCTGGAGAGGGCACTGGGGAATCTACATGACATTTTTCACTTAGCCCTACTGACCTTGGGTTTCTCGTATATTTGCCTTCTCATACTTTGCTGCCCCTAGAAACACAAGGCCTTTCCCATCTCTTCTCATGTCTCTCAACATGTATTTGACCCTTTGCTAAGATGCTGTTTAAGCCTACTCAAGACTGTGAGGTGCTTGCTGTCAACGGGGCTCATGGCCTCACTTGGTGGGAATCCAGGAGATGGGTTAGACCCTGGGTGCAGCACTGCAGAGAAAGAGCCCAACCCCTTCCCACTCAGGTCACAGAGCCCCTGGCATCTATTCTCCTTGACACTTCAAGAAGCAGGAGCCCAAGGACACATGATCAGGAAATGGCAAATCAAATCTGACCTGACTTGGAGGTGGACTCTTCCCTCCAGTGAGCTACTGCCATCTGGACTCTTTCCTCATTTGCCCCTGGAAGGCCAACTCAGGAAGAAAGCCATGGCTTGAGCTCAAGGAGCCACACAAAAGACCTCTAATAGTACCAGGAGATGAAGACCCCCTCAATATGCTGTCCCCCCACCTGGGGAAACCAGAAGAAGCAAAGAAGAGACATCCTCTTGAGCAGGCCCAGCTACCTCCCATCCAGAGCTCAGGGCCCCAGGACCATTTTTATAAGAGACGATTCTTTGCCTACATTAATCATGATGCCTGGGAAAGTCAAGGTGATGATCTTGTTCACCAGGATTTTCTCAGGACTGTTCTTCTCTTCACCCAGGGCACTGATGCGGATTAGCTTGTCCGTCGACAGATACTGGCTGTACTGTGAGTAGAGGATTTTGCAAGGGTAGCTCTTTTCTAGGGAGTGAAGACAAGGAGGGAGACGTGAGAATGGGTGAGAGAGGGTCGATTTCGACGGTTCTTCGATGGAGAAGAGGGAGCTAATGGGCACCGAATTTTGCCGAAGTAGAAACTAACCTGTTGGAAGGAAAAATGGCAGTTAATAAAGGCAGTATAGGTTGCCCAGTCATTCTGAGGTTCCAGACAAACTCTACTTGACTCCAAAGCACCAATAAGCAGGCTACTTTCCTTAGGGGTAGAAAAGCAGGTCAGCAGAAGGAAGGAAGGAGGGAGAAAGCAGTAGGGAAGGAAGAGGGAGGGGCTACAGAAGAGTTATGCATCTACCTTCTTCAGGGAACAGTGTGATGAATGCTGTGTCCTGCCAGAACGGGGCCAGGGGGCTGCCGTCGTGCAGCAGAGACTGGGCACTCAAGTTGAGTTTGAGATCCTTGAACTGAGGTGACTTGTTGACAGCCAACAGGACAAAGTTTATGTCCTGACCCATTTTGGGTGAGTCCAGCAGCTCGAACTTCAGAGAGACCTGGAGGACATCACTGGGTCGAAGGGAAGGTGTATCGGGGCCCCTGGCATTGCCCTGCCTTGGTGGCATGGAGCTGAAGGGATTTGAGTTTGCTTGGTGAGGCCCTTGAGACCTTGCAGCCTGCAGCTTCTGCAGAGCCTTTAGAAACACCTCTCTCTCTCGAAGGGAACCTAGAAAGGTAGGATAAAGTATTAGTGTGTGCCAGGCTGACCCAGGAGCTAAGCCTTGCCTCAACATACTAGTCTCAGCACCTCCATCAGCAACATCAATCAACAGAATTACAAGATGCAAAATCGGCTTGCAAAAATCATTTTCAGGGGGGTTGGAGATATGCTTAGAAGTTAAGAGCACTTGCTGCTCTAAACAGAGGACCAGAGTTCAGTACCCAGCACCACATCAGGGTGGTCACAACCACAGCTCTAAGGGATTGAACACTTTCCTTTTGCCTCTAAGGGAACCCCCACATACATATGCACATACATACACATAAATCAAAATAAAATAGCTCTTTAAAAAGTCACTTGCATTGCTATATGCTAATAGTGAATTATCAGAATAGAAATTAAGAAAAAAGCAATACTTTTTTTTTTGTTTGTTTTTGCTTGTTTTTGTTTTGTTTTTTGTTTTTTTGTTTTTTCTTCGAGACAGGGTTTCTCTGTGTAGCCCTGGCTGTCCTGGAACTCACTCTGTAGACCAGACTGGCCTCGAACTCAGAAATCCACCTGCTTCTGCCTCCCAAGTGCTGGGATTAAAGGCATGTGCCACCACTGCCCAAAAAACAATACTAAAGAATGAATTTAATCAAAGAAGTAAAAGACCTCTTTGAATGAAAATCATAAAATACTGATGAAAGAAATTGAAGAGAATACAAAAGGTAAGAAGATATTCCATGTGCACGGGCCGGGAGAATCAGTATTGCTAATACCCACACTAAGACCCCAGTCAGAGACTATGGTGTTCAACAGGAATCACTCAGAGGCTGTGGGAGTGACCCTAAGCAGCACTAAGAGCATCCTGATGTCCTATGCTCAGGTGGCTCTTACATTTAATGACATGAAGAATGTGTAAACAGCCTTCAAAGGGAGCAAGAGAGGCACCATCTACCTTATGTATCTTATCCTTTAATGGGCCATCTTTCTATCTGATGGGAAGAATGAAATCCCTCATGATGCCGTTTTACCTGATGAAGGACCATGAGATCAGGCAGCCAGTATTCCATGGGAACTTCATCAAGAAAGTAGTGATGACCCAGGACAGGGCTGGGAAGGCTCCCCTCTTGTAAGATGACCTCCACAGTGTGGGGTGCTATTGAGTTTGCAGGGCGGATGCCCCAGGTGGCATCTCAAGCCCCCAGAGGTGAAGACCCTAAATGTAGCCTATGGGTACTCTAACATGCCCTGCAGAGCCTATGCCTTTTCCCCACCAGTAGCCAATGGATGTGTCCCTGAATACCCATAGCTTCCCTCAACCTGAGTTCTATCTAGCCCCTCCCCCCATGACAGATCGGGTCATAGGATTTGTAAAACCCCTGCCTATCCAGAGCCAGTGGAACCTCTGTGTCAGAGGCCCCAACATCCTCTCCATTCCTGCAGCTGGGGCCAGGGCCACAAAAATAGCTTCTAGTGCCTACCTATTACAACCCAGGCAACCAACATAATGTCTCCAGGTGCGTGAGCAGCCTCCACCACCCTCCTGTCACCCACAGAAGACAAGAAGGCCCAGTAGACATTGTCCACTTCCCTGCCTCTTACTCCCATTATCCTTTCGTGGGCTTCCCATAGGACTGTACCTAGGACCCGAGGAGGCCATGGAGGGCCCTTAAGGGTAGTCTCCGGGCTCCTGGACTCTGAGAGACACCTCCCAGATTCTCAAGCTAGCTCAGCCCATGGTGCTGAGTTCTTCCCACAGAGACCACTCGTCCCTGATCTCAGTCTGTCAGTCTGGTGAATTTGTTCATGGAACCAGTCATGTGTCTCTCCCAAAGGCCCTGCCAGGCCATACTCTCTTCCTTCCCCTGCTGTGTGTGGCTCTGGAAGGCCGCTATCTCACTTAGTGGGTCTGGCCTCAATCACACTTTCCCAGCTACCTTTGTCCTTTCTTGTGCCTTCCTGGGCCTCCAGCTTTGGGAGTTGTACCCTGAGATTCCAGGGGTTAGTGGTTTCAGAAGCAGAGCCACTGTGGCTGGGAGCACTAGTAATTTCTGGAAATTAGTTCCCCCTTTTCTTCCCTCTCCCATTGCTTCTCCTGGGAAGCAATAGAATGCGTCAGGCCCTATGGTCCAAGAATGAGGGCCCTAATGATGTGTGTGTGACCTGTAACCTGCCACCTGGTCCACCTCTTATGCTTCACAACCCCTAGATGATGCATCAAGACTCATTGTGGTCTGTTCCTGTACTAAGTTCAAAAAGAGGAGACAGTTATTTAAATAGAATTCCCTATTCATTTGATAAAAATCCAGTTAATATATTCATGTAAAGTAAGCCCTGTTTATACTTTGTTTGCTATTTGAATTGTGAAATAGTAAAAATGAAAGTAAGTGGCCAAAGATGTCCACATAACCCAAAGTGATCTATATAGTCAATATATTACCTATCAAAAAAATGGAATATGTCACTGAACTACAGCAAGAAAAAAAAAAAAGACATGAACCTTAAGTTGCCGGGAATAAGTAAAGCCATCTTGAATAAAATACAAAGTAGTAAATATTACACTACCTAGCTTCAAAATACATACAGGGGCCGTATCGACAGCTCAGTGGTTAAGACCCTGATTCTGATGCTCATGGCTGGATATCTTCGCTTCACTTCCTAGATGTTAGTCTTGCAGGATCTGTCCCAAGAGTACATTTACCAACATGGTCTCTCCTTTGGCCTTGCTGGCTTGGATAAGAACCCCCCCGACAGGACTGTTACCTCAGCATCACCCACTGGCCCTGCAGGACCCACGAGTGTGAACACCAATTGACCCTAAATAAGTGTGAGTGCTGGCTGGTGATCTGGTCTGTTACCTAAGCACTCAAGCCAATACAATGAATTAGATGATAGGTTAAATAACAGAAATCAACCAGTAGAAAGAAGTTTACTATGCTGACTGCCATCTTCAGTTGGAGGCTGAATTTTGAGGGGAGCTGGGAGAACTCATGTTTGCTCTGTTGGCAGGATATCTCTCCAGTAGGTATGAACATATTGGAGGGAGGTCTCTGGTCTGTAGGACATGAGGTAATGGTGGACTGGAGAAGTGAGATCATGGACCTGGGTCTTTCCCTGCCTGTGCCCTCTGACTCCCCAGACAATGGCGGGGGTGTTACCCTAGAACTTGGGCTCTCAGGAAGGCTGCTTGGCTGTACCTTCTTCATACTTGTAGCTCTCAGTGATGTCATCACGCTCATCACTCTGGATGCTCTTGGTGCTGATGAAATTCCCAACAGTAGCTGTGTCCTGGTGAAGTTTCTGCTCCTTCCCTCCATAGACAAGCCAGGACATGCAGTCAGCATTCACCATAGAAAACGCAAAGCGCGTGTCATAGTTTAGGTCAACTTCTCCCTCTTTGATGGCTTTGACAGAAGCAGGGCCACAGCAGTAGAGCCCTGAAGGAGAACAGGGAGAAAAGCTTTGGTGGGTAGTAGTGGTGTGCCGCACAGGGGCTGGGGCAGGTCTGTGGGAGTGGCCCTGACTTCTCTCGTGGGAGCCTCACCATTGCTGGTTTCCTGGGGTGTAGCATCGAGCACCTGCCAGCCTCCGTATCCAGGCGGGAGGTCCTTACGTGCCATCCAGCACTCATTCCACACATGGAAATTCCTAGGAAGAAGCCAGGGGAGTCGGTGTTAACACGGAGAAGGCACAGGCTACCCTGCACGTTTCCTTTCTAGACCAAGGATAAGCAAGCAGACTGGCCACAGAAAGATAGACTCATGTTGCTTAAGCATCTATTGGGAGGAGACCTTCCTCCTGTGAGCCTCTATGTGTCTGTGTGAGTGTGTGAACTAAGTGAAGGCTTCCAGTTAACTAAAAAGTCCTTTAGGTTCTCTCAAAGGAGTCCTCATGGCCCCTTTCCTCACTCTCTGTCTCACTGTCTCTGTCTCTATATGTATATGCCTGTGAGTGTGTGTGTGTGCGCGCGTGCGCACACAGGCGCGCATGCATCCATCCCAGAGAGGTAGTCCTAGTCTTTGCTATGTCTACAAGTGAGACATCAGGCCTCTGTGGTCAGACCCTTAGGCTATTAGAAGAAGGAGGTGACAAAGAGGGACTTCAACCCCAGTCCAACAGCTTTGATGATGTGAGGATTCTAAAACCGTAGCTGTGTTCTGTTTTGTTCTCAGCCCCAGGACAGGAAACAGGAGGGGAGGGGAAGAGCATAGGCTATGAATGCGGTCCTGTCCTGCTTCCTGCTTGTGGTGGTTTTGGCTCAGATCTGTGGTCCAATAAAAAGACTAAGAGGTTGGGTCTCACCAGACGGTGTCCTTCTTCATATTCTCCAAAATCCTGCCTGTATTATCGTAATATTCATCAATGATCAGGTTCCCGTCGGTGTCATGGCCGGAATCAAAGTTGGTGATCACTCGGGTGGGGATGCCCAGGCACCTCATCACTATGGAAAGACAGAGGGACCACTGCTGTGGGTTGCCATGGTGCTGTTTATATTCTGATGTTAATTCTGCTTCCTTCAGATAGGCTGCCCCAACAAGGAGAGGATCAAGTACTCAGGTGATTTCATGTGAACCTCCAGCCCCACCTTTCCCTTCCACCGCCCAATCACAAGCTGTAACGAAGGATAGAGGCCGACAGAGGAAGAAGGACAGAGGAAGAGGAGGTGGAAGAAAGATGGAGCAGAACCACATGGCCTGGAGAAGCAGCGAGTAGCAAGGGATCTCATAGCTGGGGAATAGATTAGTGTAGTGGTAGATCTGCCCAATCTAGGCATACAGCTTGTAAATATAATAATTGGGTTGTGTGTGTGTGTTTTTTTTTCACAGGCTTATTGGAGTTGGATAATTACTGCAACAGACCACCAGTGTTCTGCCAATCCTGAAACCATACGGCGGGCTTCCTGGATCTAGTGAAAGTATCCATTTGGTATCTGCAGGACCACACAGGAAGTAATTAGGCTAATGGCGATTCCATATCTCTTCCCATTTCCTGAGCTCAAGGGATAACTATGGTAAAGGTTAGGTTACTGGCTGCTCTGACAAGCTTTGCTGGAGCTAAGAGAGTCTCTGGCAAGTTGTCATATCTGCTGTTTATGCCAGCAGGGAGGGGCAGGCACATCTCTCTGTTGACAAGACTCAGAGACCTGGCTCGGCCTCACTCCTGTCCTGGCCTCAAGTCTCCGATTTTCAAACGAACCACTGGGATTCTGCTTCTTCTTGTCATTAGAATTATTGCTGAGACCACCGAATTGTCAGACAAGAGTTCCCGTGGCTTGGAGCTCCCTTCTGTTCTTGGCAGTATTACGTCAGAAACCTCTCCAGAAAAGCATCCCAGATCAAGCAGGGAAAAGAGGATGTCTGTGTAACTCGGGATTAGAAAAGTGAGTGTACTTGATGCAAAACATTCCTCTTGTCCTTATTCCCAAGGGGTGTCTGTTTCCTTGGCTAGCTAACTTCTTTTACTGTTTTCTGCTGCAATCCCATTATGTGCTCTTTCAATGAATTCTTTTCACTGCTCAGCACTAATTACTCTAAGGATGCCTGTCCCCCTGGTGCCCAGCAGTGTTGACCTGCCCAGCTCAGGACTAATAATACTTGCTTGTATCCAGCAGCGAGGCTACATGCTGCCTGATTCACCTTCGCTATCTTCAAGGGAACTCTGAGTAGTATCTGCTATAATTATTTCCATCCTGGCGATAGAGGTTAAGAACAGTGAGCTACCTCGAGCAGAGTCACACAACTAGCAAGACACAGGGCTCTCATTCAAGCCGTGGCTTCGTCTCTAAGTCCACCCATCAGTAGCAAACTTACAGTTCAAGCAACCAAGGGTCCTACACATCCCGCACATCTTCTCAGGTTATTTTGTATTTGCTGTATTTCTATATTATGTTTTTAGTGCTGCTTACTTTTTGAAACTTAGCGGGCTTCCAGTATTTTTCCTATAGTAAGTAATGGTGATGGATATCTTTGCAGATCAATCCCTTCTTATTCCTTGAGGCAGAGTCCAAGAGGCAAAATGATTAAGTAAAAAACAGATATTTGTAAAGTTTGGATATTTCACTTTTTAATAGATTTTAGTTTAGGCCTTTTTTCCTTTTAGACAGTGTCTTATTACATAGCCTAGGCTGGCCTTGAGCTTACAGCTATGTTCCACTAAGCACAACACAACCTTCCTCATTATTTTTTTGTGGTGCTGGTGACTGAACTCAGGGTCTTGCACATAGTAGGCAACTACTTTATCACTGAGTTCAGGCTGCTTCTTTTGTTTTAAATACTGAGACAGTGTCATGTTAAGTCACTAAGTTGACCTCCAAACTCACTCTGGAGCCCTGGCAAGTCTTGAGTCTATGGTCATGCTGCTTTAGCCTCTGAAGCAGCTGAGATGTCCGATCTGAGCCAGCAGTCTTGGTTAGGCTCTTTCTTAGTTTGACTTAGGCCTCTTTGGTCAGGAAAGAGGGTCAAACCTGGATGTGACTTGGTTTGGGGAGGAGAGAAGCCCAAAAGGAAATCTTGAATTCTCCCTTGAGTGGCAGATCTGAACACATCCAAACAAAACATAACAAACTAGGGCAAGCAGTAGGCAGTCCTGATAGGTAGGTAGAAGGTTAGGGTTACACAGGACACCCTCAGAGAAGAGGTGGTGGAAGAAAAGCTGCCACTGAAGAAACTCGAGACTGAAGTGTGGCAAGACTGGAGCACTATGTGGGCACACATATGCTAAAAGTGTGATCATGCTACTCATGGCAGCAAGAGAGCATGCCAAGGCAGGGCAGCTGGCAGAGGGCACAAAGCAGCCTCCTTCCTTTTCCACTCTGACTGAGGAAGCCAGTCATAGCTACTCAAAGTGTCAGTGCTGACATCAACTCTTGGTAGCTGTGGCCTGATGGACCCTTTCCTACCCTAACACATGGTCAGTAATGATTTGTTTAGGAGTCTGCCCTCCTAAGGGTAAAGATTATGTTACTCATCTTTACCATTGCACAACCAGCAACAATAACAGGGCAAGGCCTATTGTGCAAGTACTTGATGTATGGATGTATGGGTGGGTAGATGGATGGGTGGATGGATGGGTGGATAGATGGATGGATGGATGGGTGGATGGATGAGTGGATGGATGCATAATGCTTACTCTAATGATTTCTGATGTGAACACACACTGCCATAATGGCCATGTGCTATACCCGGGCACAGTGAAGGATTTACACTGATACATTCTTGCTTGAACTTATCATGGCCTATGAAAAGACTGAGAAGGGAGGGTCAGGTTATTACAGTGAGACAGAATGAAGCCACAGAGGGGCAAGAACAGTTTTTCCTCTTCTTTATCCCTTTTCTCTGAGTAAAATACCAAATGTTTATAAAGACTTAACCACACATGCTATTATCAATTTAGAAAGCGTTTCACACTTTCAGATTAGATATCTTATTGCTTATAGAATTTAGTTTAGACTCTTTATAGTTGCCTTGAGTTTACAGGTATGTGTCACCAAATCCAATCTCTACTCTTTATGGTGCTGGAGACAAACCCATGGCTGTTCTCATCTTCTTCCTCCTCTTCTTGTTGTAGTGCTTGGGGTTGAGCTCAGGGCTTCCTACACAATAGACAAGTGCTCTAACAGGAAGCTGCATCCCTGGACTTTCTTTTATGGGTCCAAGTCCTGGCCTGTCTTTCCTCTCCTTGTCATGTGACCTCACCTCCCTAAGCTTAAGGTATGCCATTCTTTTCTTTTCCTTTTTTTTTTTTTTTTTTTTTTTTTTTTTTTTGAGACAGGGTTTCTCTGTGTATCCCTGGCTGTCCTGGAACTCACTCTGTAGACCAGGCTGGCTTCGAACTCAGAAATCTGCTGCCTCCACCTCCCAAGTGCTGGGATCTAAAGGCATGCGCCACCACTGCCCGGTGCTATTCTTAAAGCTGAGAAAAACATAGGATCCTAGAGATGATTACGTGAGAAAATGCTTATACTGTGCTTGACCTCATGGCCAATACCTATAGTAATGATGATATCCTTGGTTAGACAGGCATATTGGGAAGGTTAAAAGACAGTTCAACTATAGATATGTTTAGTAATAGCAAGGTCTCCAAATAGACACAAGATTCAAATCAGGAATCCTGGGCAAGGACTTGTCTTCTTCCTGTGGAGCCAGGGATCAAATCCAGGGTTTCACCGTGCTGGGAAGTGTTCCACCTCTAGCTACAGCCCCTCCTCCTTATTTTATTTTTCTTGGGGTAGAGAAGTTGGTTTTGAGCCAGAATCTCACTCTATATCCTCACTCCTCCGGCTATCCTCCTGCCTCAGCCTCCTGAGTGCTGAGATTATAGATGTGAGCCGCCATGCTGGCAAGAAGAGTTGCTGATACAGAATATGAAGCACAAGGTGACACACCTGAAGCTTACAGAGGTGAAGTCACAAGGAGAGGAGCGTCAGGCCAGGACTTGGGTTCATGTTTGCTTAATCCCTTCTTTGCTCTAACTACAAGCTCCGCCCTTGCCACGTCTCTGGGCACCCCAGCCACCTGTGATCTCAGTACACCTTCCTCTTTGAAGTTTCTCTGACTGCTCTGGGTCACATTAGCCTCCTACGTGTGCCGTCAACAGAATTCCAGTCGCCTACACATTTTAGCACTAGATTAAGCTCTCTGTAATTTACCATCTCTATCTTATCTCGTTGGCCAGATTACAAATAACCTCAAAGCGAGGCTTCCATCAGATACTTCGCTTGTGTTTCTTCATTCCTAGCACAATGCAGGGAACAAAACCCGTGCTCATTCGCTTTCTGTTAAATTAATTGCCTTCAGCTGGTGAACAAGGTTACCTACAAACTATCAATCAGTTCTGGCGACTCACAGTCTGACATGACATTCAGGAGACTCTCCGTGACAAAGTTGTGGGACCTGAATCACTTATGAAAGAGAGGCCATGGGCACTTATTCATGTTGTGCATACACACACTTGCCTGCATGCTCGGCAGTGGTCATTGGGCAGAAATGGATAGGGTTTCAGTTAGCAAGGGGCTTCAGAATTCCTGAGTATATTCCAGCACACTCCGTGTACCACCAAGAGCGTGAGCTAAAGCTTCTATGCAGCGGTGCAGTGATTACATTTACATGTGATGACCTATGTCACCGACCGTTTGTCACCTTTTCTTTTCTGTCTGGATGCGCTTACTCCCAACCCCTCCTTCACGTAGTCAACTGTCTTTAATACCCACAGTGATTGTGCAGCCTTGACCTTTCAGGTAACCCTGTCATAAGGTCTTCAGCCAGCTAATCTCATTCACTGACAATGGGAATGGAAGGAATTCATATTTGTTTCCATACTTATTCTGGATTTTTGAGTAGCTTTCTTTTTGCTACTGTTTTTTTTTTTTTTTTAAACTGTTTCTCTCATTGCTTACTTTGTTACCATAGAGTCTGATACCCGACTGGCTTCAAAATATTGAGCTTAAGTGATCCTCCTGTGTTTACCTCTTAAGTAACTGAAACTGCAGCTTGCTTAGCTCTTCATGGTATCTGTTAAATGTAAAGGCATGTAATCCATTTTTTTTGTTGTTGTTACTACTTCAGCCTTCTAGCCTTGCATTAGGGCCACACCCTACCAGATGACTATTTTTATTTTCTTGTTTATTTATTTGTGTATGTGTGTGTGTTATGTGTCTACATGCATGTAGGCCTGTGTGTACATAATGTATGCCTGAACACATAGGTGGAGTCTAGAAAGGGTGTTGGGTGACCTCTATTACTCTCTGCTTATTTTTCGAGGCAGGGTCTCTCCTTGAGCCTGGGGATCACATTTCTCAGCTAGTCTGGAAACTAGCAAGCCCCTGTGACTCTCCTTTCACAATTTTGGCTCAGATCAGGGGTTTTAGGAGTGTATGGGACACATCCAGCTTCTAATGTGGGCACTGGGAGCCACACTCTGGCCCTCGGGGCTACCTAGTAAGTACTATTTTTTTATTTATTTTTTAATATTTATTTATTATTATATGTAAGTACACTGTAGCTGTCCTCAGACACACCAGGAGAGGGCATCAGATCTC
Organism: Mastomys coucha; assembly: GCF_008632895.1. Lineage (NCBI taxonomy): Eukaryota > Metazoa > Chordata > Mammalia > Rodentia > Muridae > Mastomys > Mastomys coucha. Next base: position 106,271,304 of record NW_022196897.1, read on the forward strand.
ATTAAGGATGGTTGTGAGCCACCATGTGGTTGCTGGGATTTGAACTCATGACCTCTGGAAGAGCAGTCGGTGCTCTTAACAACTGAGCCATCTCACCAGCCCCCCTAGTAAGCACTATTAACTGCTGCACTAGTTTGCCAACTTCCCAAATTTTTTTTCAAATTTAAGAATTTAATTAAAAACTAATTTAATTCAATTTTTGTATGTGTTTCATAGTTTACCTGCATGTGTGTATGTATATTACATTGGTGTCTGGTCCCTAAGGAGGCCAGAAGAATATTTTGGATTCCCTGGAACTGGAGTTAAATATGATTTGATACAACATATAGGGCTGAGAATCAAACTCTGTAAGAGCATCAAATGCTCTTAAACCCTAAGCCATCTCTAGCCCCCCAAATTATTTTTTTGATAGGAAGAAGATGGGCTATTTCAGACTAAATCATGGTCATTGAGCTCCTTCTGCTATTCAAGAAATACAGATGAACACTATTTATGGGGAAAGCAAGCATGAACCTGAAAGCATCACCTTCTAAGAGGCTGAGAATATGGGACCCACATAACATGGATTATTAGATAGAATGGCAGCCCATGTAAACAAATGGTGTTGAGCAATAAAAGAGATACAGCCAGACAGTGGTAGTGCATGCCTTTAATCCCAGCACTTGGGAGGCAGAGGCAGGTGGATTTCTGAGTTTGAGGCCAGCCTAGTCTACAGAGTGAGTTCCAGGACAGCCAGGACTATATGGAGAAACCCTGTCTCAAAAAAACAAAAAATAAAAAAATAAAAAAATGAAAATAAAAGAGACACCTTCATGGTAAGCACATTCATGTCCGTTTCTTCTGTCACACAGAAGTCAGTCATTGAGATCAGTACAAAAAAGACAAAACTCTGGCTCCTGCACATGTGGAAAATCAGAAATCTGCTTGAGAAGTAGCTGCCCTTTCTCGACACAGCTGTAGCTCAGGTAGAGCTTAGCATGCACAAAGCCTTAGATTTGATGACCGGCACTAGAAAAGGAACAGCCCTGAGCCCAAGATGTTTAATTTGACACTTAACTTTTGCTGACAAAGCAAAGTATAGAGGCACAAGATGACCAACAGTACAGTGAAGCCCTCAGGTGAATACAAAAGTGGGGTATTGCAGGAGAATGTCTTAGGGCTTTCAACATATTCAGAAACAAATCTATTCTAGATTAAATGAGACAGAAAAGACACAATAACCAGGCCTAATGTGTGGTCCCATTTTATATGCTGGTTTGTGCAAATAAATTGTACAAAAAAAGTTTAATCCTACTCCTGCCACCTCGGACCTACAATAGGCAAACCACCATGGCCAGGTATCAAAGTCATCAGCAATGAATGGTCAACAGCACTGCAGAGTGACATGGTCCCTTGGTGGATATCATGACAATGGTGCTCTACCTTTTTGGTTGTCCTCCCCTGAAGGGAATCATTTAACTCAAATCATGAGAAAAACATCAGACATCCCAGGCTAGAGAGATGGCTCAGTGGTTAAGAGCACTGACTGTTCTTCCAAAGGTCCTGAGTTCAAATCCCACCACATGGTGGCTTTACAACCATCTGTAATGAGATCTGATGCCCTCTTCTGGTGTGTCTGAAGACAGCTACAGTGTACTTACATATAATAAATAAATAATTCTTTAAAAAAAAATCAGACATCCCAAGTGAGGCACATCCTCCAAGCAGCTTCCAGGCTGTAAGACAGGGAGGATGGACCCAAGCAGCCCCCAGGAGTTTGAAGAGGGATGAGCTCACAGTTCAGGGAAGCAAAGGTGCCTAGAGCTTGTGGGGTAGCAGGACAGAAGAGAGACAGATCTGAAGAGAGTTCTCCCAAGCTCTGCAGCAGAGGCCCTTCCATGTGGGAACAAAGTTCAAGAAGCCCAGGTGAAGTGACAGAATGGAAGCCTCATGCTACATGGATCTTCTAGGGGCACGAAGAGTCATGACCTACTCACAAACTAGAACAGACATAAAGACTGTTCTAGAACCATCAAAACAAAACTAAAGGGAAGTCTTCAAAGGCTCAAATTGATTTGCAAAATCCTTATTGTGTACCATAGCAAAAGCCTTTAATGGATACAACATTCAGTTCAACAGTTGTCAGAAGCTATCTAGAAAAGTCTATAGCAAGCAAGTAGTTTTCTGGAGATGGCCCATCATTTTTACCTGGTTGCCATGGGTGAGCTCTGAGATGCAGGGTCCTCAGAGGCTTTACCCCAGGATTGCTACTTGCTGCTTATATGCCTTTCCTTTCACTGTTACATAGCTAATGATTCCTACAGAATCAATATGAAGATGTACTTTTATGTAGTAATGCTGTGTAGATGAATTGATGATTTTTGGAATTCCTGGTAGTGATTTTCTAGAACTCCTAAATTGATACAAGTAACCTCAAGCCTACTATAGCTTACTAAAGCCTACTTTAGCCTACTAAAGCTGCAAATAGAGCTCTGTAAACCTTCATGTGTTATGGCCTAATTGCACTAGGAAAAGAAAACAGGCTTGGAACAAATTTATGATCAAGGAAAACATTTCTTCTAGGTTAGGAATGAGTCCACTATCTGGAAACTAAAAGTCATAAACTGGAAATGGACAATTTATTGTAGGTACAAGGACAGAAAATAAACAATGGACTAGTTTATCTATACAACAAGGCTTCAAAATAAGAAGACACAAGGCAGATGATTTGTCCCTTGACAATACTGTGCTAACTTATGACACAAGAACTATTGCTTTAAACTTATAATGAACTTATGGAGCTAGTAACAAATAATGAATGTTTAGTCAGATACTAGTCTTATTTTTAAAGACATGTAAACAATTCTGTTCCTTAAGCCTTAGTAATGTATGACATGAATTATTGCCTTAAATTTAACTATGACCTTATGGAATATAAAAATGCTTTTAAAACCATGTGATCAACTGTCCTAGGGAGGTATAACAACTAAGAACCATAATAGAGTGGTGGAGCGCCTTTTTTCAGCTTCATCCAGCATGTGTGTTGTCTGTGTGCCTGATTTCCTTTGTCTCTTTTCCTTTCTTTTCTTTTCTTTCCTTTCCTTTTCTTTTCTTTCCTTTCCTTTCCTTTTCTTTTTCTCTCTGGCTCATGAAGAGTTAATGAACTTTGAGCTTCTTGCCTGGCTAGCAAGGGGTTCCTGAGTCAAAGAGAAAAAAACCCAAGTAACTAACTCTTCTGCCCTGATGCTATCAGCAGGAGTTAACTGCCAGAGGCCAACAGCTTTTGGTCCCAAATAGCAAGAAAGAGTTAAATTGCCAGAAGCCAGCAGCTTTTGGCTCCTGAATTAATTACAACAGAGAGTTAAATTTCCAGAAGTCATCGGCTTTTGACACAGATCTCTGACACCACCCTCCCTACCTTCTGCCAAGCAGGACCTTGGCAAACAACATAATCCAATGACCAGTGTCCATTCAAAATTACAAAGCAAATAGAAAGATACAGCCTATAACGAGGAAGCATAAATAGAGACAAACCCAGAAACAATAGGTGATGGGATTAGCAACCAAAGGTCTAAAACAGCAATTTAAATAGTATGAATATGCTTAAGAGAAGACAGCGGAAAAAAGGGACACAGTGAGGGGAACCAGAAGTAGAAGAAGTCATTTCTAAAGATGAAAAATACATGTGACACAAAAACCATATTGAATAAAAACTGTACGTGGACAGGAGCTGGAAACAGCTCAGTGGTGAAGAGCACTGGCTGCTCTTGAAGAGGATCTAGGTTCAGTTTCCAGCATCCACATGGAGACTTATCACCATCATAAATTCAGTTCTAAGGGATCTGATACCCCTTTTCTGACTTCTGTAGAAACCAAGTATGCACATGGTACACAAACATACCTGCAGGCAAAACACTCATACATATAAAATAAAATAAAATCTAAAAAAAAAAGAAAAAGAAAAAGAAAGAAAAAATCATATTGGTGATAATGTTTTTAAACTTACTAAACTTTTGTGAGACACTTTCCACCACAGTGTACATATCAAACATATTAAAATGTTTTGTGGGTAGGGACTCTATGAGCGTGAGTGATTGGATAAAAGGAAAAGGGATAACTGATGGTTTTTAAAAGAGAGGCTGGAAGCAAACCAACTCTGACAATACTGAGAAGTAAGGAATGTGTCCAATTGCAACCCTAAATACTTCAAGAAATAGATGAAGAAAACAAGATGGGGGAAGAGTGATAGGGAAGATATGGAATTGAAGTTTGGGAGATGGATGGAGAGATCTTTAAACAAGATCCAGCCAAATCACTGGAGCACAAGATACAAAGATTAGAGCAGTTCCCAATTATGACAGCTAATGCTTGTGTAAAGCTATGTGCCAGACAGTTTCCAAATCAGTGTCATGTGTTAACCAACAACGCTATGAGGGAACATTCCATACAATTTCCATGCTCATAAATCAATGGAAAATAACGGTAAGTAAGTGTTCCAGCCAGAGTATTGTGCAAATCTAGTCTGCAATCAAAGAAAGGTTGGGGAGAAATAAAGCATTCAGCCTGTGGATAAGGTTCCCTCTTGGAGACTCAGAACTCCATAAAGACAGTGAGAACAGCGGTTCTTTTGAAATTGGCTCCTGACATGTACTTCCATGAATAAATGCTGTTTAGATGAATTAATGATTTTATAGAATTCCTGATTTGATTTAAATAATTTTAGGACGAATGTTTTAAGGGTCTGTTTTAGTTGTTTTGCCAGAAAGATATAATAAGAAAAAAAGAAAAGAAAAGATTGGCTTTGATTTAAATGTCACAAGTCTTCATTGTATTAACACAAGAAAAAGAACAGGATTTTAGTGCATGCTTTTATAAAAATAGAAAAAATAATGTGCTCATTTTGCTTTCCTATTTAAAAAAAACTTGAAAGTTTCTAGAACTTAGAATCATTTTTTTTCTATAAGGAACTGAAGTTTTTAGCTTTTTTACTGTATGGATGCTCCTTTAACTACAACATTTATTTAATACCACAAGAAAATTTAAATTGTGAGCACCTTTCCAGGACTTAGGACAGCTGTGGCAAGCAAAACAAACAAACAAACAAACAAACAAAAATAATAGAATGTGCCCACTCCTCACAGAATAGTAAGCACAGGCTATATAACAAGGAATACAGTGGAGTTTTATAAATTGCACTAAGGAGAGAATGAGGCTTGGGACAAATCTGTGATCAAATTAAACATTCATTCTAGGTCAGGTCCAAGGATGAAGCCACGAGTGTGCACTATAATAAAGCAAGGCCACGTGAAACTGTGGCTTGGAGCTTATAATGAGCTTATAGAATGAAACACTGCTTTGAACTTACTACTGCCATCCTTCTGTAACTCTCCCTTTGTGTAACATTTTATCTGGGATAATTTTTCTAAGAACATTTGTCTCAGAAGTCTAAGAAGACCAGAGAAAAGAAAGAAAGTGTGGCATCTGGGGCTCTGCCTCATCCACCCACAAAATGTATGTATGTGGCTTGGAGGGCTCTGTCCCATCCACCAAATGTATATATGTCTGTTTATCTATACATATGTGTGTAGGTATATGTGTATGTATTTAAGTATGTGTGAACACTTGTGGAGTTGATGACATAGGCCGTCAGGCCCAACCAGTGTGTGTGTGTGTGTGTGTGTGTGTGTGTGTGTGTGTGTGTGTCTGTACATATGCCTGTGTAAAAGATTTAAATTCTTTTTTTTTCTTTTCTCTCTGCTTCATAAAGAGTTAATGAGTCCAAGCCTCTTGCCTGGACAGTGAAAAGTCTTTGAGTGAAAGAGAAAGGAAACCAGTACTTATTAAAGCACAAATAGTAAGAGAGTTACAGAGTAAGAAACCGGAGCTTATTAAAGCATAATGATAATATTATAAGGCCAGGGATCACCAGTCTTTAGCCTCCATCAATGCTGTATCCATCCAGTACCGTTTCCCTAAAGGCCCAGGCAGGACCCCAGCATCAAATGATGATGAGTTACTTTGTGGAGACCACACTACACAGTTAAATTAGAATATATCTTAAACAGCATGGAGCTGGGAGGGGTTCAAAAGCTTAATATAGTAGATGCTACTGCAAGTATTTTCAAGGTAGAATCCAGTCAATGAAAAACATACAAGTGTAGGTGCTATAGTTGGAGAGGGGAGGACACAGTTCCCAGCCCACATCTCTCACATCGGTTCCTGCCTGGTGTTTTCACTGTGGCGTCCAAGGCCGAGCGCTTCATTTTATACAGGAAAGGAGAGCCTACTGAAGCTAGGCATGGTGGCATGGGTGTGGGAGGCTGAAGAAGCAAGAGGAGGATTGTTGGACCGTGAAAATCAGTCTGTGTTCTTGGTCAAGCGAGGCTTATTCCTGGCGACCCAGTAGAGTATTCTGCAAGGGACGTAATAGTAATCCATGCCCCCAGACATAGATAGCTGACACCACGAGCCCTCACTCCAAGTATCCTGTGGCTAGACAATGCCCCAAGCTCCCAGTATTCTGGCTAGACTCCACCCCCAGTCAATGACCACAGCCAGTATGCCCTGCCCCACAGTTACCTGGGAACAGACGAGTAGCCCAGCCCACCATATAAGGGGCTGTTTGCCCCCTCCTCTTTCTTTTTCTCTCTTCTCTCTTAACCTCTTACTCTTGTCTTTACTCTCCCCTCCCCCTCTCTCCAAGTGGCCATGGCCGGCCTCTACTTTCTCTCTCTTTCTCTCTTTTCTACAATAAAACACCTTTAGACCATGGGTTGCCTCCTTTCATCTAGACCCCTTTCTCCCTTCGGCCCCGGGGCCTCTGCCTCGTTCTCAGCTCTTCTGCGGCATCCAACAGTGTCTGATGCCCGGGAGCTAGACAATGCCCCAAGCTCCCAGTATTCTGGCTAGACTCCACATGGACTTGAGGACAAGGCACTAGGAGCCCTTGTTGTCCTCATGTTGTCCTCAGCCTCTGTGAGCACCAGGGACCACCAGGGTTGTCCCCTTTCCACTACCCCCCGCCCCCTGCAGACTGGGATATGGCTCATGACAGCCAGACACCCACCCAGGCGGTGTGGAGAGCATGGGCAGCCTCCCACATCCACCTGCTCAGAGTACCAGAGTGGGTTACCCCCGCCCCATTATTATTTCCCTGGTGCCTGGTGGCAGCACCCGACAGAGGATGAATATGAGGAATCCCTGAGCTGCAAAATGAATCTCAAAAGCAACAATAACAGCATAAAACAAAACACTTCTACCCACTAGCAGACATGCCTGATTACTTTGTGGTCCTCAGTCCTAAGCAACCATGGATGAATGTTCTTTGTCTGCACCTGCTTGTTCTAGGTATGTCCTATGTATAGAACCACGTCTGGCTTCGGGGGTAGGGGAGGGCATTTCAGACAGCAGAACTCCACTGTCTCTGGTCCCTCTGGTCCCCGCTATAGTACAAGGCATCCAGGCTCCTTCTCAGTTCCCACTCAAGGACTCCAGTGTTTTCTAGGATATAAGCCATAAAGTGAAGAGCCCAAATGCTCTAGGGCTCTCTGGAGTCTGGCCCAGAGCACAGAGGGAGAGCCAGGAGTTTCTCTCTAATTACCAAGTAACCACCTACAAAAGGATGCCAAAGAAAACTCCTTGCAGAAAAAAAAAAAAAAACAAACATAAATACCTTTGTTGAACACAAAGCCTCCTTCTGTGATTTTCCTACAGGCAATTAAAGTAATTATCTTTGATAGTCAAAAGGCCAACAGTGGGCTCTAGGGCTGTAGAGGGGAGAGCACACTCTCTTTAGTTGTACTGTCTGTTAAGTTAGGGTTTCAAGCATGCTAAGCTAAGATTCTGTCAGGGAGCTACACTCCCAGCTTAAGAATTTT
>NW_022196897.1:106279169-106300470 GCF_008632895.1 Mastomys coucha
AATATACCTTTAATCCCAGCATTTGAGAGGCAGAGACAAGCATATCTTCTTGAGTTTGGGGCCAGCCTGGGGTACATAGCAAGTTCCAGGACATCCTGAGCTACATAGAGACACCCTGTCTCAAGCAAAATAAAAGAACGTATGGCTGACAGTTTAAAAGCCACATGGTCTCAGTCAGCTTCACCTGTGAGACAAGTGTAAGAATGTCTACTCCACAGGTGGTGGGGAAGATCAGAAGCAAGGAAAGGTGTCTGGTGTGAGTGGGGAACATAGAAGGCACTAGGCAAATGACAGCTGCTGGGCAGTACAGCCTGTGAGTTAGACCATGGCCTACAGTGAAAGCAGACTGGAATGGGGCTGAGCTTTTCCACTCCATTGATCTGGTGGATGGAGAGGATGAAAGAACCACCAGTCCATCTAGGGGACCAACCAAGACACCCTTAGCTAATACTGAACACTCACTCTAACAAGGCATTGTCCGTGTGCCAACTCACACAGTCCTTTCAATAACTCCTGGCAGATAAAGAAATTGTCACGTTTGGGCAAATGGACAGAGCTGAAAATAAAGAAGCCCCCCAAGAAAGACAAATATTGTATGGTTTCTCTTAGAGTTCTCTTACACATGGAGCTTAACACAGATGCCTGAGTGTGCGTGTGTGTGCGTGCACACACACACACACACACACAAATACATAACAGGAAAACAGAAGTGTGACCATTGGGAAAGAGGAAGGGGATGGCAGGAAAACCAGAAGAGGTGAGGAGAGCAAATATGGTTAAGGACATGCCATATATTGTGCATCAAATATATACAAATAAAAATTAAAGTGAATAAAATAAATAGCAGCAGTCAGTGGAAAGACTACATGAAATAGATGAAGCATTCTGGGCCTCTCACGTGATAATTTGCATAATTTCTTAGAGAATGTTTTATTGACTAATTTCTAAAGTAACATAAAACACCTTCTATGGAGAATACGCCTAAGGCCTCAGGTTCCATTCATTTCCTCACTAAATATCTTAGGAGGCTGAGACACAAGTGACTTACCTGGGGTTACTCAGATAGTTGATTGCAGTGTCAGTATTTATACTCATGATTCATATATATCAATTTCTGTGGTTTCACTTATCCCCCTCCAGTCACAACAATAGTATTAAATGGAAATTGCAGAAATAAACATTTCTTGGCTTTTAAATCCTGCATCGTTTTGAGCAGCATGATGAACTTTCAGCTATCCTACTGACCACATAAGCCATCTCTCTGCTCAGAGAGTCCGTGCTGTATACACTACCTGCCTGTTAGTCACATGTCTTCTGGGTTACCAGGTCACTGCCATGCTAGTGCAGTTCTAGGTCCAAGTAGCCCTCACTTTATTAAATACTTGCCCAATAATAATAATAATGCTGACAAATTTGTTATAGAGTAATGTTACAACTACCCTGAGTTATCTTAGTTATTGTTATCAATTTCTTGCTTTGCCTTATTAATAAACTAAACTGTATCATAGGTGTATATGTATAAGAAAACACAGAGATATATAACTAGACGTTGGTACTAGTGGGGTTTCAGACTTCTTCAGAGGGTCTTGTAATATGTTTTCTATAGATAAAGAAACCCCAAGAAGTCAGCCCCCGGACTACACATACTTTACTATTACTCTCCTTTGCTAAGGTTTTAACACAGTACTTGGCACTCTGTTAAAATCCCCATTACCACTATAGCAGTTATGGAAACATAATAATTGCCTAAGACATGAGTTGGCAACTGTGTTGGCATAATTACTTTGGCTAAACCCTTATCTTTCACCTTAGTTAGGAACCACAGTGTCTGTGTCTTTTCCATCTTTGTGTCCAAGAGTAGCTGGAATATGGTATCTAGCACAGAAGGACTCCACTGTGTGTTGTTGTGTGAATAGATTAGCTTCTTGGACTAATATATTTACTGACATATGACATGGTGGCCCTGTATGGGAAAGCTGACTGGGCTATATAGCTGGGTGGCCACATTTGATCATTGCCCAACTCTTTGTTGGCAAGGTCACTGGAAGGCCAATATCCTCACTGACACTTTAATTGTCCTGCTGTCATTGTGTAACCTCCATCCACTGTCTCCATCTCTTACATCACCTATTCCAGACAGCCACTCCAAAACCGTGCTCTCTACACACAAACTCAGTTTTTCCACACTGGAAGTTTCCCCTTTTATCTTACACAAGATCCATTCTGCCCTTCCATTGTGTGTGTGCACGTGTGTGTGTGTGTGTGTGTGTGTGTGTGTGTGTGTGTATGTGAGGAGCTCACTCTGTCTGTAGGCCAGGCTGGCCTAGAACTCCTTATATAGCCCAGGCTGAACTTGAATGTACAATGATCTCCTCCTGTGTCCTCCTGAGTGCTGGGATTGTTGTTTTGAGTCGCCCTGCCCAGTTTTCTGCCCAGGCAGACTTGCATCTGCCTTCTGGGTGATTCATATACCTCACATCACTCAAAACTCCTCATCTTTTGGCATCAAAGCTGTTGGATTATTTATGTCTTATCACTGGGCCATCAAAACATCCATCAGGATCTGCAGCAGCAGAACAGGCAGACACTAGCCAAGCGCCACAGCAGTGGCCTCCTCCAAAGAGGCTGTCATACTGTCAGTGTCAACAGAGATCTCTGCATGCCCTTGGACTGAGGCCTGATGCTGCACACCCAGCAGCCTCTCTGGCCCTCACACTGTCCCGAGTCTGGTCTGGCATACATGGCTGTCACGGGGAAGTTCTATGTAAAAGGCCTAAACCTTCAATAAACACCAAGTTACTGCAGCTCTGGCCTCCCTGCCTCCTACTGGCATCCCATGAGTGAAAATCTGACTTGGTCCCTCTTCCTAGTTATCAAGAATGATGACTGAGACCAACTCAGGGACGTGGGCATGCATAACAAGAGGATGAGTTGGGCAGAGTGATCGTGGGGACCACAAGCAGGAGAGTGGCCTGAGGAAGACAGGAGGCTCCTCTCACCACCTCCTGCATAGGACTCATTTCCAGATGTCACTTCTTTTAAAATTCCCACCCCATATATTTCTACTTTGCCATCTTGCCACACACAAACCAGTGCCCTTCTATCTTCTTTCTACACATTTATTCTTTTAGCTTCCCCTCTGTCGATGTGATCTCCAGTTCCTATCTAAAAATTCATCTTCCATTTCCCCCTATCCTCTAACGCCCTGTTCTGATTCAGACCTCTAATTCCTTCCCTCTGAGCCTGTGGCAACTCCAAAGTCTCAGCCATTCTCCTTGGGTGGCCTCTTTCCAGCCCCCAAGGTCAGATGCTCATCTCCCTTCTGTGTCCAGGTCTTCATTAAGCCAGAAACAGCATAATTTGGTCTTTGGGCTATGGAATCATTTAGCATTTCATCTCAAGTGTCTCTTGGACCTGGACCATTCTCATTCTTATGGGAACATTTTGTTACTTTGCATGAGCTCAGAGAGGAAGGTGATGAGTCTTGATGTGTGTGATTTCTACTTCAGAACCACTGTCTGAATTAAGTCCAAACTGATGAGCTCATTGATGAGTTTTGTTTTTTTTTTCCAGGAAACAGCTGCCTGCCAAATGTCCCCTGGTGGGAAATGTGGGACTGAGACAAAAGTGGTTCCGAGGGCTCTTACACAGCTGCTCTAGCTTCCCCTGAGGCCCGTCTCACCTCCTACCTGTGCACATGACAGCAGCAAAGACCCAGCACTGCCCATAGCGCACAGGCTGGCAACCTGTGGCATGCCACTGCTTCAGGATGGCCACACTGCCAGTCCATTCTGCGGGGTTCACGCCGTCCATATAATTCTCACTCCAGTTGCCGTTGAGTACTCCGTTATCATCATTGCTGTTTATCTAAAGAGAAGCCAGATAGAGAAGTATTAGAAACATCTATTCCCTCCACAGGATGTGATGTGGGGGGGTTTGGGGGATGCTGATAGGAAGGACTACCAGCCTGAGACACAGAAGAGACCTTTGGCCTCAGTTTACCTGAGACTTTCCAGACCTGCTGGGGAGAGTCGAGGGTGGGAGGCAAGCTATTCTGACTTAAACGTGTATCAATTCATTATTGTATCTCAATTTTCTATAAAGCAGGAGCTTGGCTTTGAGCGGTCTAAAAACACATTTGAACTGAGGAAATCTAGATAATTCTCAAGCTCAGTGACATTCAGCTTCTGTCCAAAAAACATGTAACTTGCAATTAGTAGAGACAACATCCCATCTCAGCTATTCCAGGGTTTAGTTGAACTAACTCATTTCCCACAGTCAGCTGTCAGTCCCATTCTCAGAGGGTCCTGTCTTTTGACTCCTTCTCCTATAGCAGCTAACAGCCTCTTTCCAGCCCCTAAGGTCCCTTTACACAGCTCCCTTCTTCCCAGGGCAGGGCACACAAGGGACCTCACCATGGCACACACAACTCTGCTGGTGTAGACGGGGCTTCCCCGTAGGGCGCAATCTGTGGATGGGTCAACCTGGAAGTTCAGGCTCTTCTCCAGCAGCTCCAAGCAGATGTCTATGATATTTTCTTCAAACTGTGGGGGAATGAGGAGAAGGGGGCATCACATACTTGCTGTGTGTGGGCAAATAAAGAAATAGACAACCTACTATCACTCAGATCCCTAGGGCAATGTAGAAAAAAACCCCAATTGCAAGGTAGTTGTCAAACAAAATGGCCATGAACAGCCTCCCAGAAAGGTGCATGGTTTCAAAGCTATGACAGCATAACCCACTTGGCATGTATGTCCTGTGAGCCAAATGCCTCATGACTCATTTGAAGTCATGCTACCGAGGTTTTTTTCCCCTCAATGAATTTGCCTCATTAGAAGTCTACTTTTGCCTCTTCCCCCTCTATCTCCACATGCCCAAGGCTCCTAAGGTGCTCTTACTAAAGCCATGTTCCCTTTTCTTCCACACTTACATAACAACCCAGCCTATCATTGGCAGCCTATTGAAGAGAGAGAACCAACTGCCTTCACACTCACAACGCTCCACTCTGGACTGATCAATCACAGGTAAGTTCTGGAACACTGCCTTCCCCCATGGGCGTGTCCCCTCTGGTTGTCAAACTTGGTTATACAATGTACTTGAGGCCTATCTTTCCCGCCTTAATATTTGCTCTGTCAGTTCAAGATCTCTTTGTAACAACACTCAGCTCCAGACCTGCCACAGAGCTTGGTACATAGTAGGAACCCCACATATCTTTGCAAATGGCCATAAATAAGTGCACTTACTCTCATGAAACCATGGTCAATAAGTAGAAATGGGCTTCCATTGTCTTCTTTCTTTGTGGAAACTACTTCTGTAGTTTACAATGTTTAAAAGGTCCCTTATTTAAAGAGTCAAGGGCAAAGCCTCCCACGGTGTCCTTCAAGTCCCTTAGGTCTGGCTCTGCTGTGAAGTTTTCTCTGAGATTCAAAGCTTAAACCTTCTGCCCTAGAGCAAAGCTTGTTGTGACACAGACTGTTCAACAGGGTGAAACATTCCACCCTGCTGAGCAGCTCAGAAAGTTAGTAACTCAAAGGCTTCAGGAAGTCCCTGAAACTGAAGCGTTTCTCTAGGTTCCTAACCTCCCCAAGCCTGTAGAAGCAGTAAGGACTACTGATACACACTCTCAGACCAGCTGAGTTGCCTAAAAAGAGACAAATCATTTCTGCCAAACTGTCTAGAAGAGGCTCAAACCAACCAACCTATCTGGAAAGACATTCTCCAACCTGTCCAGCTGCCTGCAGGCTATGCAATGTGTTCCAGGTTCCCACTCTTATGAGCTGCCACCCATGCTGGGATGGGATTTTGGTGATATAAGTGTATTTGAGTCATTTCTGCTTCTCTAAGTAACTCATCACACGTAGGTTACCCCAATAAAACTCTTTGGCTTCCTAAGTTAGACTTTGGTGATATCTATGCTTTGGTCTGTCGTGGGTTTCCTATCTGGAGTGAGTAGATCTCTGCCCCAATCTCCCCAGAAGTCCTATCACACAACAGGCTCCCTTTTACTTCTCTAGCCTCTGACCTTGACAGACACCCACCTCCGCCATTTTTGCTCCAGCTAGACCAAATTCCTTGTAATCTTTGCCAAGACGAAACCCTTCTGGTCTTTCCATCCTTGCACATGCCTCCCCTTGCCCTTTGCTTGACTAACTGAGCTCAAGTACAGTCATCTCTCTCCTAGGAAGCTTCCTCGGAATCAATTGTCAAACAAAGAGATTCCCCTGAGTGTTCCTGGCCCCCAGAACACTCTGTCCCGGTCTCTCAGTCTCACAGTCCCACTGTGTGATAAATAACTGTTTACATATTCCCCCGGGGCCATGATGCCTTTATTTCCACTCTTAACTCTCACGGTCCACCAAGTACTGAGCAGATTGTTCAGTATTTGCTTGCTGAAGAAGCATTGTGATGAGTTTAGCTATTTTGCATACAAGGTCATGAAACTACATGCAGAAAATGAAGTGAAGTTCATAGCATCCTTATTTATAATAGCCAGAAGGTGGAAAGAACCCAGATGTCCCTCAACAGAGGAATGAATACAGAAAGTGTGGTACATTTACACAATGGAGTACTACTCAGCTATTAAAAACAATGAATTTATGAAATTCTTAGGCAAATAGATGGACCTGGAGAATATCATTCTGAGTGAGGTAACCCAATCACAAAAGAACACACATGGTATGCATTCACTGATAAGTGGATATTAGCCCAGAAGCTGGGAATACCCAAGATACAATTCACAGACCACAGGAAGCTCAAGAAGAAGGAAGACCAAAGTGTGGATACTTTGGTCCTTCTTAGAAGGGGGAACAAAATATCCATGGGAGGAGTTACAGAGACAAAGTGTGGAGCAGAGACTGAAGGAAAAGCCATCCAGAGACTGCCCCTTCTGGGGATCCATCCTATATACAGTCACCAAACCTAGACACTACTGTGGGTGCCAACAAGTGCTTCCTGACAGGAGCCTGATAATAGCTGTCTCCTGAGAGGCTCTGCCAGTGCCTGACAAATACAGAAGTGGATGCTCTCAGCCATCCATTGGACTGAGCATAGGGTCCCCAATGGAGGAGCCAGAGAAAGGACCCAAGGAGCTGAAGGGGTTTGCAGCCCCAAAGGAGGAACAACAATATGAAACACCCAGTACCTTCAGAGCTCCCAGGGACTAAACCACCAACCAAAGAGTACACATGGTGGGATTCATGGCTCCAGCTGCATATGTAGCAGAGGATGGTCTTGTCAGTCATCAATGGAAGAAGAGGCCCTTGGCCCTGTGAAAGCTCGATGCCCCTGTATAGGGGAATGCCAAGGCCAGGAAGCGGGAGTGGGTAGGTGGGTGAGCAGGGGGAGGGGGCAAGGGATAGGGGATTTTCGGAGGGGAAACATGGAAAGGGGATAACATTTGAAATGTAAATAAAGAAAATATCTGATAAAATTTTTTAAAAAGTAAATGAAATGAAGCAGAACCAAGCTGGTAGCAACACTTACAATAACCTTCATGTTCTAGATGTTCATTTTGTAATATTTCTTTGCAAAAGGTTTGTTTTGTTTTTTCATTTGTTTGTTTGGTTTTATTTTCCATATAGGAACTCTGTGGCCTAGGTCATATACACAAGGATGCTCTTGAGATTCTCATGCCTCTATATCCTGAGTTCTAGGATTATGGGGGTATACTACCACACCCTGTTTATGTGGTACTGGGGATCAAACCCAGGACTTTGTGCATGTCAAGTAAGTACTCTACCAACTGAGACACATCCTCAGGCCTCTGTTTTTCAGAAAGGACTTTTCTATGTATCATAGGCTGGCCTCAAACTAGAAATCCTCTTGCCTCAGCTTCTCAGTCATTTTTTAAAAAGATTTATTTATTATATGTAAGTACACTGTAGCTGTCTTCAGACACTCCATAAGTGGGTGTCAGATTTTACTATGGATGGTTGTGAGCCACCATGTGGTTGCTGGGATTTGAACTCAGGACCTTTGGAAGGACAGTCAGTGCTCTTAGCCACTGAGCCATCTAGCCAGCCCTCTCAGTCATTGATATTACGGCACTCATCATGGTAACCAGGTTTGCAAAGTTTGCCCTCTCTCTCCCTCTTTCTCTTCCTCCTTCCATTCCTCCCTCCCTCCCTCCTCCCTTCCTTCCCTCATTTCTCCCTTCCTTTCTCCCTTCCTTTCTCCTTTCCTTCCTCCCTTCCTTTCTCCCTTCCTTCCTTCCTTCCTTTCTTCCTTCCTTCCTTCCTTCCTCCTTCCTTTCTTTCTTGTGTTCTAACAATTATGTATTCCTTATAATGAAAAAAACCTATTGTCAAAACAAGCAAAAACAAACAAACAAACAGGCATTGGCATGGGGTCATGGAAGATTGTTCACCAGCCCTGTTTCTGGGACAGATGTCCAGGGGCACATACATACTGCGTATGTGTGAGTGTGACAGGTTTGATACCAGGGTTCAGCAGCAGTGTTGTCAGGATAAAGTGAAAGAGTAAGAGATGAGACCCCACAGCAAACTCAGGGTAAAGCACAAATGTCAGGAGCAATCATAACGGATTGCTCCCCACCCCAACCCCCACCCCCACCCCCACCTCCCTACTCCCCCACCCCCGCTGCCCTGTAGCTGCTCCTGCCTTACATCCTAGTCAAGTAGATGGGGCAACAAAGAACCCTCCCTCCTCCTTCCTCTAGCTGCTTCCCTAGCAACCCAAGGTGCTTCTCACACATGCTCTTTAGCAGTGTACCCTGTTCTGGATCCTTTTTCCCTATGAGTTTGGAGCTTATGTGGTCTAGGACTCACCTGCCCATAGTTCCAGGGGCATGGACGGATCCAACTCTTGCTCCCTTGGTAGATGAAGCCATAATCGTTCACAACATACTCCTGCCTCTGGGGCTCACTCTCCAAGTACACTGCATCCGCTGGGAATCGAGGCGAGAAGACACAAAGTAGAAACCACCTTGTATATTCCTTTCCAAACAGTCCCACACCATCTGCTTTGTGGAGAGGTGCACCCGGGGCTATTCTGAGAGAAGCTGGTACAGGAAGGATCTTATGCTGAGGTGGGTTCTATCCAGGATTTGGACCAGTGTGGTCAACAGTTGCAGGTTCAGAATTGAAGTCAGAAGTGTCCCTGAACTGTAGGGTGGATCTTCCCAGCCAAACGTCCCTGGCCCAGTGATGTGGCAGCTGTTGATCATGTCTGTACCTGCTTCCTGCCTCTATCCCAATGTTTGTTCTCTCTAGGACATGCATACAAGCTCAGGAGAGAAGCCATGCATGAGATCCTCCCGTCAATCAGACAGACCCTATGTTCCCGTGTTCAAGTCTGAAGCCCAGTCTTTTTTTTTTTTTTTTTTTTTTTTTTTTTTGGTTATTCGAGACAGGGTTTCTCTGTGTAGTCCTAGCTGTCCTGGAACTCACTCTGTAGACCAGGCTGGCCTCGAACTCAGAAATCTGCCTGCCTCTGCCTCCCAAGTGCTGGGATTAAAGGCTTGCGCCACCACCGCCCCTGAAGCCCAGTCTTGAAGGCCAAAAGTGTGCTGTGCATGCGTGTGTGTGTGTGTGTGTGTGTGTGTGTGTGTGTGTGTGTGTGTGTGTGCCTGCATGTGCTTGTATGTGTTTGGTTTCATTACTGTTGCTGTTGTTTGACAGGGTCCCATTCTCTAGCCACTCACTATGTGGCCCTGGCCTCAGGCTTACAGTGATCCTCTTGCTTCAGCCTCCCAAGTCCTAACACTCGTGAATATTTCAAAGAGAAATGCAAATTGGAGATTGGTATGCATTATTATACTTGGGTGTATGTTATGGAATCAACAACATACAGATGTGTACAAACATGCACATATTTAAGCATAAAATAGTTCTATAAGGCTACATAGAGAACAGTAACAAGGCTGCCACTGGAAAAATGGAGCTAGGAGACTGGAGGATCTTAGATCATGTAGTATCCCCTCCCCCTCTCGCCCCTCTCCTCCTTTCTCTGTCCATATCCCTTTTATCTTTCTTCCTTCCCCTCCTTCCCCTTTCTTTTCTTTCTTTTTTCTCTTTTCTCCCTTTTCTTTTTCTCACTTTTATCATTTGCTTCTTTCCTCAGATATTCAAAATAGTGTGCATTTATTACCTTTAAAATGAAAAAGTCCAAATTAACTTAAAAATAGATAATGAAGGTATGAAGATAAATGTTAATGGTAGTTAAACTTAATAGTTTTTTTTTTTAAGATCTTATTTATTTTGTGCATGAGTGCTATATCTGCATGCATGCCTGCATGCCAGAAGAGGGCATCAGATCCCAGTATAGATGGTTGTGAGCTGGGAGTTGATGTGGTTGCTGGGAATTGAACTCAGGACTTTTGGAAGAGCAGATAGTGTGTTTAATGACTGAGCCATCTCCCCAGCCCCCAATAGTAGTTTTCTATTTAGTCCAATCATAATTTTAAAATTCTAAATATGTAAATAAACATCAAGGTCTCCCCAGCTTGGTTGTTGGAGGTCAGGTACTGAATCCAAGGGATTAAAGAGTTTATGGTGGCCAAGAATCAGGGGCTGGAAACCTGGTGGCACTGGCCGAAAGACAGAGGTGAAAGAGCCCAAGCAGGTCCCTGCCTTACCTGGGCACCAGGGATTGAAGAGCAGGATGAATTCCCCTAGCTGGTAGGCAGTGACAGAACCCTGGTAGGAGTCAATCCGAATTTTCAGGAGGTATCGGCCCACAGCTGCCATGGGAGGGGCACAGAGGCTCACTTCCAGGGAGTTGGCTCTGTTAGCTTCCAGGGAAGCAATCCAGGGGCTTGGGCCACCACTGCCTGTGAGGCTGAACACTGCCCGAGTCCCTTTGGCCAGGTCTGGCAAGGGTCCTAGGAGGATGAATAACTAAGACTCTTTATGGTGATCTTCCATTCCTCTAAGATCCTACTCAATGAACATGCACTCACACACATACAATCTACTTCATACATGCATACATGCATACATATATACATACATACATACGTACATATATACACACAACACACACGCTCGACTTCATACATGCATACATGCATACATACATACAATACACATGCACGTTCCACTCCATACTCACATATACCACATATACACTCTACACAAACATGCTCCACTTTATACATATCTCACACACACACACACACCACACACACATACTACATATGTACACAGACCACACGGTCCATTTCATACATACACACACATATATGCCACACCATGTACACACACACCACATAAATACACACATAGACACCATACACATATACCCCAAACACACATATACACACATACCACAAATACACACACAACAGACACATGTACTACATATGCACACACATCCTGTGGGCCAGTTCCTCACCAGTCTCAGCCACAAACATGATGCTGTCCATGCCTGGCTGGAAGCCCCGATTTTTAAAGTACAGAGTGATGCAGAAGGCCTGGCCCCGGCGGACAACAAGACGGTCAACACTGATCTCTTCTGTATGGTGCCGAACATTGTTCCGGGAGCTCTGGAGGTCTGTGAGGGCCACCTCTAGCCCTGCGATGGGGCAGCCTGGGACAAACAAAAACCAGGGTTGTGAAGACTAGCCCAGTTTTGTTCACACTTTTCAGTTGTACAAACTCCAGGAAGTAATTTGGCAATTACACTTGAGTTTCCATGTTGGTAGGAAAGAGTCTGTAACCCTACCTTAATAAGTCCAGTTTGAGGATTACATAAGATGCCGCGCACACACATCCCTTTCTTCCCTCTTCCTTCCTTTCTTCCTCCCTTACTTCCTCTACCTTCTATCAACCCCTTCCTCTCACACACCTGCAGGCACATATGTTTCCTGACTAACTTATTTTGTAGACCTGCCCAGGTTTGATGCTCCCTCCAGCCCAGCATGCCTTCAGATACAGCATGATCCCCTCTTCCTGGGATTCCAGTCTTACTTGTCCTTGTATCGACCTCCAAACCTGGGAGCAGGCGACCTGGAGGCCTTCTGGGCCACCTGCTCCTAGAACAGCTGCCCTACTTTTAGCAACTTGCTGGTTCTTTACCACCACGAATACCATGTGTCCAGTGTCCTGGATGTCTGCATACTCGAAATCACAAAGCCTTCAAGGTCTTCTGCCAAAACAGATTAAACAGTTGCTCTCTAGTGTGCCTCTCCTAGAGGTCTGTATCTGATGGCTTCTTGTTTGACCGTGGTCTTGCCACGGTCCCCGGTCACCTGAGGCTGGTTTACAACAAGTTTCATCAGGCTCACCTATCTCTTCAGCCTGTCACTTTCTATTCGACCAAGTGCTCCCAGACAACCCTTGCAGTTTGCCTGGGTCAGTTGTCCCTTTCCAAGTGCCCCTTCTCCTCATCTCACCCTTAGTGACTTTAATAAGCTCTGAGAGTTTTCCTGCCCCACTGCCTTTCTTACCATACCAGCCACCTTCCCTCACAGTTTGATGACGCCATCTCATTTGCTTTAAGAGTCCTAAGGCACTCTCCAGCCCATCGTACATACATAGAACACTCATTATCCCTACCCGTGGCCCTCCATTTCAAGCTTTCAGCTCTGATTTCCTTCTCAATTCTCACCACTCCCAGAATTGGTCCTTTCCTCCAGGCAGCCTGACTGCACATTCTATTCCTGCTACGGCCTCATTTCAGAACATCCTCTGTCATAGTTAATATGTCAACTTGACACAATCCTAGACACATCCGGGAAGAGGGCATCTTAACTGAGGATCTGCGTCCATCAGATTGGCCGGTGGATATGTCTATGGGGCATTTTCTTGATTGATGGTTGAGGTGGAGAGGGCCCAGTCCACCTGGAGTGGTACCATTTCTGGACAGATGGTCCTAGGTGGTTTAAGATAGGCAACTTAGCAAGCCAGGGGAAGCAAGACAGTAAGCAGATTCCTGCATGGCCTCTGCTTCAGTTCCAGTCTCCAGGTTCCTACCTTGGCTTTCCTCAGTGATGGAGTGTAATCTGTTAAAGTCAAACAAACCCTTCCTCTCCTAAGTTGCTTTTGGTCAGTGTTTTATGATAGCAACAGAAAGCAAATGAGAACATCCCTTTATAACTTAGCCAAATCCTACCTGTCTCCCAAGACCTCCCTCCCTCATGAGACCTGCCCCAATGGGTCTACCCTTCTTCCCACTTTGTTCGCTCTACAGCACAGAACTGAATCACTCTTAATCTTGACTGCTTACACTGAGTAGTCAATGCCTGTGTCGTGCTCATATGCTCATTTACATCAATACATTTGTTCTTCTCAGCCTCAGCATAAGGAACTCAGATATTCTTTGTTATTTTTTTAAAAAGATTTATTGTTTATTTATTACAAGTATACTGTAGCTGTCTTCAGAAGCACCAGAAGAGGGTGTCAGATCTCATTATGGATGGTTGTGAGCCACCGTGTGGTTGCTGGGATTTGAACTCAGGACCTTCGGAAGAGCAATTGGCGCTTTTACCCGCTGAGCCATCTCACCAGCCCCTCTTTGTTATTTTTTTAAGATTAATTTATTTTCCACTTACGTGCATTGGTGTTTTGCCTTCAAGTATGTCTGTGTGAGGGTACCAGACTCTCTAGAACTAAGGTTACGGACAGTTGTGAGCATCACGTGGGTGCTAGGAATTGAACCCAGGTCCTCTGGAAGAGAAGCCAGTGCTCTCAATTACCGAGCCATCTTTGTTATTTCTTCTTGGGTCTCCTTCTACAGCCTAGGCTGGCTACAAACTCTTGATCCTCTTTGCTCAGGTCTTGGAGTTCTGGGATGGCAGGTATGTGCCACCACACCCAGCTCTTAGCTACTTTTTGTCTGCTTTCCAACAGTAGATGTAAGCTGAGGACAGAATGGTACCTGCTTTCTCTTGGTTGTGTGTTGATTAAAAAAAACTAATGAACTAAATCATTTGGCAAAGTCTAATACCTTTTCATGTTAAAAAAATATTCAACAAACTAAGGAAGGAGGAAGTCCATTATTATGATAAGTGGTATCTATAAAAATCTACAGTTAGTCATATTTAATAGTGAAACACTAAACACTTCCCTGTTAAGATAAAGAACAAATTAAGGATGTGTGTGTTCTTGCCTGCTCTTGTCTTGTTAAAGACAAAGTGAGCTAGAGGTTTCAGCCAGGTTCATTAGGCAAGGAAAAGAGATCAAAGGCATTCAGATTAGAAATAAATAAGGTCATCTCCATTCACACATGATGTAAGAATAATAATACTATAAAATTAGAATTCACAACAACAAGAGACTTCAGGATATATACAATAACATAATGCAAGTTCAATTGTATTTTCATACACTTACAATGAATAATCTGAGAAAAATGTAAAAGTAATTCCATTTATAGTAGCAAAAGTAGTAACAAGTTCACAATAGAATGCAAAACTTTTACCAGAAAATATCACTTAAAGAAATTTATTTAAATAATGGAAAATATATTCAATATTTATGGATTAGAAGATTATATCATTCAAACGACAGATAGTTGACTCTGGATTCAACACAATACTTGTCAAAAACTCAAAACCTAACTGCCCACCCCATTGATAATATCTACAATGCAACCTAATTCTTAGGGAGACTCATAAAAGGGAGGAGAGATTGTAAGAGCCAGAGAACCAGGACCCCTGCTGCTAAATACTGTCCTGTAGACATGACAGAGAAGCTGAGAGAGAGAGAGAGAGAGAGAGAGAGAGAGAGAGAGAGAGAGAGAGAGAGAGAATATCAATCTTCAGGGATGAGTGCTACAATTGCTTAGCCCAACTAATTCCAAGTTATCAACCCTAAACACATGTATATACAAGCAACAGTAAATGAATTCAGAAGATTTTTATACACATGTTTATGTGTGTGTGACAATAACAACTTAAGAGATCATGGCTAGGCAGTGGTGGCGCACGCCTTTAATCCCAGCACTTGGGAGGCAGAGGTAGGTGGATTTCTTTCTTTTTTTTTTTAATTTAATTTTATTATATAGGCACACCAGAAGAGGGAGTCAGATCTCATTATGGATGGTTGTGAGCCACCATGTGGTTGCTGGGATTTGAACGCAGGACCTTTGGGAGAGCAGTCAGTGTTCTTACCCACTGAGCCATCTCACCAGCCCGGTAGGCGGATTTCTGAGTTCAAGGCCAGCCTGGTCTACAGAGAGAGTTCCAGGACAGCCAGGGCTACACAGAGAAACCCTGTCTCGAAAAACCAAAAAAAAAAAAAAAAAAAAAAAAAAAAAAAAAAGAAGAAGAAGAAGAAGAAGAGATCATGAAGGACGAACAACAATATGAACTAACTAGTACCCTCAGAGCTCCCAGGGACTAAAACTCTAACCAAAGAGTACAAATGCAGCATGCGTATAGCAGAGGATGGCCAAGTCGGTCATCAATGGAAGGATAGGCTCTTGGTCCTGTGAAGGTTCTATGCCCAGTGTAGGGGAATGCCAGGGCCAGGAAGCAGGAGGGGGTGGGATGGTGAGCAGGGGGAGGGGGGAGGGAGCAGGGATTGTTTTAATTTTAGTTATTTGTTTTATTTTGTTTTGGTTTTGGTTTTTTGTTTTTGTTTTAGTTTTTTGGAGGGGAACCTGAGAAAGGAGATATTATAAATAAAGAAAACATCTAATAAAAAATAAAGAAGAGATCATGAGGGCTAGGGGCATGTGAGGAGTTGCAGGGGTATATAAGTTTCAAAAAATGTTTAATTTAAAACTTTAAGCTCAACTGCCAGTTTACAGGAATTGACAAGTGGATCATAACATTAATTGAGAAGAATAAATGATTCATAATAGTCAACATAATCTTTTTATTTCTTCTTTGAGGGAAGGCTAACACAGTATCTTGCTATGTAGCCTAGAATTCATAACAATCCTCCTGCTTCAGCCTCCAGTATGTTGGGATTCCAGTCATTCACTATGTCCAGCATTAAGACAATCTTAAAACAAAGGGCTTGAACATCTATACTTTAAGTTTTACTATAAAGCTAGTAATCAAGGCAATTTGGGGGTAGTATTAGCACGGACACAGATCAGTGTATATGGGACAACACCAAATTCACTCAGGTGGTTTTATATGTGTGCATTAGACAGAAATAGTATAAGAAGAGGCCATGAATGTGAAAGGGATGCAACCACACTAGATGGAGGTAAAGAAGGACAGAAACCTTCCTACTCTATCTTGGCCTTGATTTTAAAAAAGGAATGAACCAGATTAGTTGGCATAATCTGACTCTCTTGAATATAGAAAAATTCTCTTTAAGAATGGTGCTGGAATAAATGAATAACCACATGTAATAAATGAAGTGTCAGGGCTGGAGCAATGTCTCAGTAGATAAGAACACTGGCTGTTCTTGCAGAGGACCCATGTTCAGTTCTCAGTACCCACATAGCAACTCATAAGTCCCTGTAACTCCAGGTCCAGGGGATCTAATGCCTTCTTCTGACTTCCATGGGCACAAAGCATGCACAAGGTGCATATACAAATATCCAGAGAAACACTAGTGCACATTAAATAGATAAATAAATAAATAAATAAATAAATAACTAGAATGAGGTTCATTGCCCTCTCCACTGATATACAAAAATTAACTCAATGGATCAAAGATCTGACTATGACAGCTAAAACCCATAGAAGAGAACCCATAGGTACATCCTCCTCATCTTGAACTAGGCAATGGTCTCTTACTCATGACAGGAAAGGCAGAATCAGTGGGAAAACTTGGGTAAATTGGACTTCATAGAAATTAACAACATACCTGCTTCAGTGATATAATAATGTGAAAATATAATCCACAGAATGTGAAGATGTATTTGTAAATTATATAACTAATAAGGGATTTGTAGCCAGATAGATGGATGTATGGGTGAATGGATGATGAATCAATCCTACAAACCAAAACAAGGAACCCAAATGGAAAACTTGGTACCTGGATCTAGTGAGATGGCTCAGTAAGTGAAGCACTTATTGCATAACCCTAACAACCTAATTTAATCCCTGGGACCCATGTGGTAAAAGGCAAGAACCAACTCCAGAAGATTGTCCCACAATCACTACATGCTCATTATGGTGTGTCTCCCCACCCAATGCGGCCAACCGATCTGAGCAGATCTTTCTCTAAACAAAATAGCAAAGAGACAATAAGCACATGCAAGGATGCTCAGGTCATTAGGTAAATACACATGAACTGTTACTTCACACCCATGAGGATGCTATGGTAAGAAAACAGACATGAGCAAGTGTTGGCAGGATGCAGTGCTTTGGGACACTCACACTTGGCTGGTGGTTTTATAAAATGACACAACACTTTGGAGAACACTAGCAGCTCCTCAGAATGTTGAACACAGTTACCATGTGACCCAGCTCCTTATAGTACATCACCATACAGTGAACACACACGCTCACATCAAGCTCACATGCAAATGCTGATAGCAACATTATACAGGGATACCGGAAAAGTTCAAACAGCACAAATATCTACCAGCTGATGAACAGAGAATATGAACTTGTGTAAGCTGAGCACATTACAACATGAATGGACCTGAAAAACATTATGGTGTTGAAAGGAATCAGACCTAAGAGGGCACATTTTGTATGATGCCTTTTCTATGAAATGTCTAATCATCTTGAAAGTAGATTAAGGACCTGACTGCCTCTTTTTCTCTTCCTCCTCCTCCTCCTCTTCTTCCTCCTCCTCCTCTTCTTCCTCCTTCTCCTCTTCTTCCTCCTCCTCCTCTTCTTCCTCCTTCTCCTCTTCTTCCTCCTCCTCCTCCTCCTCTTCCCCTTTCTCTTCCTTCTAAGACAGGCCCTCTCTACCTAGTTACACAGCCTTGGCTGTCTTGGAACTCATTCTGTAGACCAGGCTGGCTTCAAATGCTCAGAGATCCCTCTGCTTCTGCCTCTGCCTCTGCCTCCTCTGCCTCTGCCTCTGCCTCTGCCTCTGCCTCTGCCTCTGCCTCTGCCTCTGCCTCTGCCTCTGCCTCTGCCTCTGCCTCTGCCTCTGCCTCTGCCTCTGCCTCTGCCTCTGCCTCCTCTGCTTCTGCCTCTGCTTCTGCCTCCCGAGTGCTGGGATTAAAGGTGTGCACCACCACACCTGGCTCTGGACTGCTTTTTTCTGAGATGATGTGAACGTTTTGAAACTAGATAGTAATGACACTTTCAGAACTGCATGAACACACTTAACTGTATGCTTCAAATGAATGAACTTTATTATGTTTCAATAAAGCTGTTAGAAACAAATGTGATGCAAATCAACTATAAAGAAGTATCATAACAAATGTTAGTCTTTATCTTTGGTCTTAAAGAGTCAGGAACATGGTCACACAGAATCACGATCACCTGAAACCCACCAGGCTATGCTGGAACCCATATGCACTGTCCTCTCAGCCTCCCAGGTTGTTAGAGTTACAGGGGTGTGCTACCACACCCAGCCTAATCTTTATCTTCTAAACATGTCTAGGTTATTTTGCTTACTGTTAACACGCATCTTTTTTCATTAGCTAGTTGTATTATCATTATTATTGTTATTATTATTATTATTATTATTAAAGAAACATGAGAATAACAATCAGCACATGCACTTATAGGTTCATGGACATGTTTGCTACTTAAAAAATTCTCTATCTTATGTAAAACCAATTGCATTTATTTCAAGTTTTAGATTCTCTCAGTAATTTGTCTGGGTCCTATCTTCTATTTAACCTTTACCATACCTTATATAGATGAATACTAAGTCTTCTATACTTGGGGGTGTGTGTATGACAAACTAGACTTCCGAAAGATGGAGGGTTTTGTCTCATGTTAAACCTGGATTTGTGTCTCAAGGCAGGATTTCTTTCATTGTCCAACAGCTGCTGTCCATTGCTGGCTTTCACTCATGTTCAGTAAGAACATCCTAACCCTGGCACTTGGGAAGTAACTTGATTTTTCTGATAATAATGAAGAGGAGGAGGAGGAGGAGGAGGAGAAGCAGCTCATCCCTTAGGAGACCAGTTGACTGAGCATTAGTGCTCAGGTCTGTGCATGACTAAGTCTACCCAACAGGTGGAGCAACACCTGCCTAACAGGAAGCACTTCAAACACATCCTATTCTCCAGAGGTTGACACTACAGGCCAGGACAACCTCAAACTATGACGCATGGATGCTCTGCACCCAAACATCGTGCTTAGCTTTTGTTTTCATGACCAAACAATATTCCATTATTCTGAAATACCATATTTTGTTTATCTATGTTCAAATGGGATGTTCATTTTTGATTAGAGTATTTCTTCTTGAAGTGAGGAGAGAAAGAAGGAAATAACAGGATGGTAGGAAGAACTTACAAAGTTGGTGATCATAATATCTGTCTAGAGAGACATTTCTTCACGAGTACCCAGAAGCGTGTGTAAGAATGCTGACTGTAAGACTGCTTGTCTATCTAAAAAGATGGGAATGATCTAAGCATCCATTAAAAGAAGACAAGATGAATAAACCATACACTGTAGAATACCATACAAAATGGAAAATGTTGAGAGGTAGGTCCGATGCTACAAGACACGCTGTTAGTGAAAAATATTAAGTTTGTATTTATAGTATGATAATATCTGGATTTACAACAACACGTGTTGATCCAATTGATTACATTCAGCACTTACACGAATGCTAATGCTTCTACCAAAGACTGGAGACAATGGTTCTTCAAGATGAGGCTGAGGGACTTAGAACTTTACCTGCAATTATTACTTTATTTTACTTCATTCGGTTCTCATGTGTTTCCTTTGTAATTAAAATTTTACATTTTACATAAAACTAATGAAATAGTAAAATCTTTATTATAGTGCTTACAGTAAATAAAGGTGACCATGTCACATTTGTAGAGTAAGTTAAAAGTGCATCACTTCTAGATGGCTTCATGTAATCATTTCATTTTCAGACTGTTCTTCATTTAGACAAGAGAGGATGGTGTAGACAGAAGAGGATGATGGGAAAAGAAAAGAAAGGCAGGAGGATTCAGAGAACTTTAATGTGGTCAGAACCCTGACATGGGAGGCAGGAAGCAGAGAAGTGACTTGGCCAGTGTGAAGAAGTTAGCTAGTGTCACAGGACAGGAATCCTAATGCCCTAATCCCTTGCCGTGCTCATCCACCCTATTGTGGAGGAGGTATGGTAGCATGCAGCCGTGTCTGCCTTCACCCTGCCTCCTGGTTCTCAGGGGACCAATGAATCCTGAGGGCTCTTGGCTTCCTGCCTAGATCAGCTCTGTTCTTATTGTTTATCCATCCTCCTGCCCTTGACGTCTCGGGATCTTCACTGTCCCCATTTTCTACCCACAGCATGTGGCTTCCCTACCTTGGGCCATAGTGGCTGCTTCTGGCTCCTGGACTGCTCTCCCACAGACAGCTGGATGGATTGGAGCTTCAGGAAACTGATCCTGGAGTGGCTGCTTCCCCTTCCATGCCAAGGTTCCGAGAGACACGGGAGGTGGGGCCAGCTGCTGCACTGCCACCTCTGACAGGGCAGAGCACAACTGGTTTTCTCACTCACCCTCTGGTTTTTCTTGGCAGTGTTGCACAGCTGAGAGGAGGTGTGGAGGCTGTGGTTCCAGCAGGGCCTTTGTGCTATTGGGTTTTCCATTCCTCTTGGGCAGAGGTGCTGTGGTAGGGGAGCTAGGAGGAACTGGTGAACGGCTGGGGCTTCCACGGGCATGGAGGGAACTGTGTTTCTGCAGGAAAGAGTGTTGGGGTCCTAGTTTTGAGACTATTGCTCACCTCAGCCAGCCCTTGCACTTGAGCCCTCTGTCTCTGGAGTTTAAGCACAAACAGAACCCACTCTGGATCGTTCTTGGTATGACTTCTTTTATTTATTTATTTATGTATGTATGTATGTATTTATTTATTTATTTATTTTGGTCAGGCAGTGGCACTATTTCAAGTGCCACTTCCAGGCCCACAGTGAAAATCAAATACAATTAGCAGAGGTGGGGCTGGAGAGACAGTCCAGAGGTTAAGAACGTGGGCTATTTTCTCCCCAAGGATCTGAGTGTGAGTCCCAGCACCTACATGGTGGCAGGGGAGCCTCACACTGTCCTAAATGCCAGTTCCAGGTTATCTGATACTCCCATCTCACCTCCTACAGGCACCAGGCATGCATGTGGCACACTACATACATACATGCATACATACATACATACATACACATAAAGTTAAAATGAATGAAAAAAGTTTTAAATGAATGAAAAAGACAAGATAAGAATAGATAAGATAAGATAAGCTTCCTGGTAAAGTAATTGTCTATCAATACCCAAGGCACTCAGAGAGAGAGAGAGAGAGACAGAGAGAGAGAGAGAGAGAGAG
>NW_022196897.1:106300480-106314562 GCF_008632895.1 Mastomys coucha
AGAGAGAGAGAGAGAGAGAGAGAGAAAGGGGGCGGTTATGGTGAATTAAGGAGCAGGTCAGATAGGGAGACGATAAAGCAGGGCCCCGTGTGAGGAGTGGGTGGGGTACCCACCCACGCAGGATACCCACCCACGCAGGATACCCACCCACTCTGCCTTTCCTGCTGTGACTTACTTATTCCTGTGTCTCCTGATTTCTAGGTCCTCTAAGGAACTTATCCACAAGGGTCATTTTCTTTCCTGTGTTTTCAGTTCTCTGTGACTACTCAGCTTTTATAATGTGCAGACGCACAAATACAGTTCTCCGAGGTTCTCATTGGTTTGCTGCTGTGCTAGGGATTGAACCCAGGGCCTCAAGCATGCTGAGGGAACACTCCACCACTGAGGCACACCTGTGGCCCCAACTCACTTTCTAATACATTTGCACGCACCTTCAATGCTCAGCTTCCCTCATCCCACTGGCCCCTGGAGCTCCTACCTTTCCTCCCAATTCTGGCTGCTCAGCACTCTTGTGTACTGCTTTGCTCCCCCTACCCCCCCCCGCCCCCACCTTTACCTCCATCCCATCTACTTCCTGTCCCCAGGCCCCTGACACATCTCATCTACTCCCTCTGGAGGCTAGGAACCCTTTCCTGCTTTTATCTTGAGGAACCTTCTAGAACTCTTGAGCATGCAGACCTTCTTTCTCTCTTCCACTCCCTCTCTCCCATCCCTCTTTCTTCCCTCCTCTCTCTCCCATTCTCTCTCCTTTCTCTCATCTCTCTTTTTATTTCCCTGCCACCACCTAGTCTGTTATTTTCTTCTCACGCCCATGTTGGTGCTCCAGGAACTCTCTTGTTCTCTCTCCACTCGCCGCCCCCCCCATGACCTAGGTGATCCCCAGAACTGTGGCCTGCAGTCCCCTCTTCTTTGCCAACTTGTGACACTTGACACCCAGTGTGTCCAAGTGATTCCTTCCCCGCTGTCTCTCAGCACACCTGCCTTTTCTCCTGCGTTTCTGGTCTTGGTAGTGAGGATGCTGTATGCAGGCTATGAAGGTGAGATTAGGGTCATTTCTCCTCTCCTTGCCTCCCTTGGTCCAGTTCAACCCCTGATTAATACCTACCTCTGCTTCTTCCCCTCGTGTCCCTCAGCTCTGCTTCACTGAAACACCAGCTTGTCTAGATAACAACACCTAGCGGACTTCCCACCTCCTTTATCCAGATTCGTTACTACTGAGTTTTTCTGAAGGGCCAGTTCAAACAAATAGTCTCCTGCTCAGGATCCAACAGTGAATGAGGTCTAAACTTCTCAGCATACCGGAAAAGCCATTGAGGATCATCTTTCTTTCCCCTCCTGGATCCCAGGTAGTCCAGCCTCCCCTCATTTCTCTGATGGAGACCTGTCTTTTCTCTCTCTCTCTCTCTCTCTCTCTCTCTCTCTCTCTCTCTCTCTCTCTCAACCTCTCTCCCTCTCTCTCTCTCTCTCCCTCTCCCTCTCTCTCTCCTTTTTCCTTCTCCTCTCCCTCTCTTTCTCCATCTCCCTCTCCCTCTCCCTTTCCCTCTCTCTCCATCTCTCTCTGTTTCTTTCTCTCCCTCCCTCCTTCCCTCCCTCTCTCCCTCTCCCTCTCTCTCCATCTCTCTCTCTCCATGTCTCTCTCTCTATCTCTCTCTCTCTCTCTCTGAAATGTTCTCTGTCTTGCCTGCTTTCTCTATCCCTCAGACTAAGGCATTGTCCTAGGAAGCCTCCAAACATTCTCTATCAAGCTGGAGTCAGGGCTCCACTAATCTCTATTAGCCAAAACATTGCTCTGTATCATGATTATTAACACTATTGCCAATGATTAATTATGGCAGCAGATAATAGTAGTGTTGCCACTAGTACATTTGGCAGTTGTTTTTTTGGTGTTAGATATTATTTTAAATTCTTGTGTGAATTAGCCCTTTTAGTCTCACAACATCTTTATGAATTAGGAGGGGTTCTTTTTGAGACTTATTTATTTGAGACAAGGTCCCACTATGTATCCCTTGCTGACTTCTTACTTTGTAGAGCAGGCTTGACTCAAACTCACAGAGATCCTCCTGCCTCTGTCTCCCAAGCTGGAATTAAAGGTATGTATGTGTCACTATGTCCAGCCCAAAGATTTACCTATTTTTGTGTGCATGACTGTTTTGCCTGTATATATGTCTGTGTGCCACATTTATGAAGTATCGATGCAGGCCAGGAAAGAGTTTCAGATCCCCTGGATCTGGAGTTATAGCTGACTGTGAACCACCATGTGGGTGCTAGGGACTGAATCTGGATCCTCTGCAATAGCAGCAAGTGCTCTTAACTGTCGAACCATCTCTCAGTTCCCTGTGAATTAGGAGTTCTTGTTGGGCTTCTATAGCAGATGAGAAAATCAAGATTTAAAAAACATTTATTTTCCCAAAACTCCTCACAAAGAACCACTAGGCTAGCCTTTGAATGGAGCAGAACTCCAGAGCTTTTTAACTGGTTAATTTTGTATCTAAAATATAGCCAGTGGTCCAGTTCATATTAGTTGCCTAATGGAGTAGATAAATTAAAAGATGGTCCAAGCATGAACAAAGGATCAATGCCTGAACCACTGCCATATGCAGGGATTAAAACAGGCAGAGGCAGGAAGATGAATGCGGCCAGGGTGAGCTGGTCTTGAGAGTTGTGGTGGCTGAGCACAGTGAGTGGCCTTCCCCTACCCCCGGCCCTCTCCATACAGTTAAAGAGTGGGTAGGGCCAGAAGCTGGGCCCGGGCATCTCTAACAAGCCAGGCTTGGCTTCCTGTCCTCAACAGGTCGATTAAACAGATAATAGTGAAAGGGGTCAGGGTTAGGCGTTAAGTCAATGTGGCCACACTGGAAAAAGAAACAGATATCCAGGGAGACAAACCCTTCAAGTTTGTATTTGAAAACCTGACATGAGGTTCAAAAAGTTTGTATAGGGAGGGGTGGCTCAGTGGTTAAGAGTACCTGCTGCTCTTGCAAAAGACTAGCATTTGGTTTCCAGCGTTCACATGGCAGCTCACAACTCCAGTAACTCCACTTCCAGAGGATACAGTGCCCTCTTCTGACCTACGTGGGCACTGCACTCATATGTACAAACCCACACTCAGATACACATATACAAATAACAAATTAAAATAAAAGTAAAATATGTTTTATAGTTCTTTTTAAAACACAGGGTCTATAATAAAGCAATTTTAACTCTGGGTAAATCATTATTGTTAGGTGTCAAAGAACCCTGAGACAAGTTTCGCTCAGTACCCAAGGCTCCTGCCGGCTCTCCTCGCCCTGCCTCCTACCTAAACCTCTCCCTCCCAAAGGCTTCTCTTCCCTAGCCTAATCACAAATATAGGGCTAAGCAGTCCCATTTTGGCCTCTTGGCCAGGGCACCTCTCTTGGTCTGTTGCTCTGCTCTTGTGCTCTCTCTTTCTCTCTCTCTCTCTTTCTCTCTCTCTCTCTCTCTCTCTCTTCCTCTCTCTCCCTCTCCTCCTCTCTTTCCCTCTCTCACTCCCTCTCTCTGATTTCATGGTCCACTTTAGTCTGCCAGCCATATTCAGCCTAGTCTCTTCCCTTGGCCTGCTCGCTCCCTCATCTCTACAATAAGAATCTTCTCCACACTTTGAGGAGTGGTCATGTCCGACTCCTCTCCTTTCACCCCATTACTTCTTTAGGTAAAGATTGTATAGTGAATATCAGAATATTTGTAGGTTTTATTTTTTAAAACTACATGGAAATATTTAAGGAGCATAACTAAAACAGTGACTACGCTGCTGTCGACACCATGAGCCCGGCAAGCGTCTGTCTTTCTCCTACCTCCAACAATTGTTTTATTTTCTTTATTTTTGAGATTATCATACACTTACTCTATTTCCTCCTCCCCCACCCCTCAAAACTCTCCCTGATATTCCTCCTTGCTCTTTCAAATTCATGGCCTCTTTTTTCCCCATTAACTGTCGTTATGTGCATATATGGATTTACATACACTCCTAAATACAGCCTGTTCATTCTGTCTAATGTTACTTGCATGTATGTTTTCAGGGCTGATCACTTGGTATTGGGTAATCAGTTGCTGTGCTCTTCCCTAGGGCAGACTATCTCTCCCACTCCCATCATTCCTCAGTTGCCTGTAGTTCTTTGTGTAGGATTGAGACCTGTGGGCCTGTCCTCTGGCCCTTCACTCTGCCATGCCCCGCCTTCATTTTGTCTGCCTATTGTTCTTGCCCTCGTTCAGCTGATATTTTAAAATAAGTATGCATAGCTAAGCAGTCCCAGTCAAGGTGTGGTCCATTGTCTCCTCTCCAAGTCTCTCCAGCAGGTCGGTCAGAACTGTGTGAAATCTCTTTCCTCACTGGCTGGCGCCAGAACTCAGACTTCTCTTTCTTCCAGCATAAGATTCCTGAAGATATTCCAGTTCCTTGGAATTCATAGTCAAAGAGAGAGGTACAAGTCTCTTAGAATATCTTCATTCCTGCCAGGACAGTTACAATACCTGGAGCAGAGGTCGGGGCATTCACATCCATCCTTCCCAGAGGATCTCACTCTAACATTGCTGTATGGGAGACACTCTTAACACTGGTGTATGGGCACCACTGGAGCAGAGAGGGGAGGGGAAAATACCACAGTGGAGCAACTCTTTTTCAAAACCGCTCCCTGCTTCAGAGAGCTGTTCTTTGGCTTCTCAATAAACGTTGTTTGTGTGCCCTTCTAAAAATGAAAAAAAAAAAATTAACAAAAGATTAAAGGGAGTGGGGGGAGGATGGAGAGATGGCTCAGCAGTTAGAGCACTGGATGCTCTTGCAGAGGACCCAGGTTTGGTTCCCAGCACCCACATGGAGGCCCACAGCCATCTATAACTCTAGTTCCAGGAGATCTAATGTCCTCCCCTGGCCTCTACAGGCACTAGGCATGTACACAGTGAACAGACATACATGCAGGCAACAACCCCACACACAATTTTTAAAAGTAAAAATAAAAAAGAAGAAAAGAAAGAAAGGACCACCTCCTCCTCGCAGGCCAAAACAAACAAGCAAACCAAAACAGAGCCACAGAGGCCCAAAGTCCATCTGGCACTAGGAGAGCAATAGTGACTCTTTTGCCTGGACCTTGTATCTGAATAAGACCTGGGCTCTGTGCCCAAGGAGGTAATTTACAGGTTTAGCCTTCCATTAGGTTCCTGTAGACCATTAGTCACGGGGTGTGGGGGAAGTATGGGGAGGCAGGGAGGTAGCTCTGATCGCAGCAGTATGTCCCTTGTTCAGAGTAGCTGGCATAAGTCAATGAGCACCTGACCTTCCTATCTGGATTGAAGTGGAGCTATGTCCTTGGGATCGGGATATCTGAGTAGATTACTTACCCGTTATCCCCAAGGAACAGACCAGCTCAATCAGGGGGATGATGAGGAAACTCCAGACCTTTCTAAGACCCAGAGAGATCTGGGAGCTGATGCCAGCCTTGCCAGGAATTTCTGATATACCCCGAGAATGTTCTGGTCTCCTGGTCTGTAGCTCCTGGTTTAGGTCTAGGGGGATGGCGCTGAGGGTCTTACAAAGAACCACAAAGGTCAGCCAGAATCAGAAAACTCAAGTGAACATTCTGACCCTTCCCCTGCCAACCCCCAGAAGTGGAGGCACCAAGAAAGTAAAGGGAGTAGGGTACCTCACACTTCACTATTGGATCCACTTTCTCAACTGACATTCACAGCAACCTGTGACTGTCACTGTCACTTCATGTCTGGGGTATCTAAGGTCTCTCCACGGAATCCAGACAACTTTGGTTTGTTTGACACGTTGCTACTAGGCATCATGGACCCCAAAACTCTCAGCCTAAATATCTCATGTACTGAAGGGGACCATCCCGCGGTCTCTTTCCTCTGTGGGTATTCACGAACTGGGTTAAATAAGTCCTGAGAAGGCAAACGGTTAATAAGGAAAGACACAGACACCAGGTAGATGTGATAAGAGAGAGAGCTTTACTGTAATTCACTCAGTATTTATAGTTACGCTTAGGAACCAGACCCAGAGGAAATCGAAACCTGCCCATCTAACATAAACACGAGAAAATCTATTAACACCAGACCAGAGGAGGATCTTGAAAGAAAGATCCAGCAAACCTTTAACATAAACATGAGACCTGTTAAGTCTTTGATCTAAGGAGCAGCAGTCAGGGTTCCACACAGCGGGTGTCCAGCCCCAGCTTCCAGCCTGGCGGGGGCTGCATACGGAAGCCGATTTGCTCCCAAGCAAAAGGGGGGTTGGAGACCACGATGTACCCCAAAATTCTTATCCCAAATGTCTTGAGCGCCACAGACTCTATCCACCCTGTACAGACAGAGTCTGGAGCTGTGCTGCTGGCCTGACTCGTGCCAACTCCTTGCTCCAGTGCCTGGGCATTTCTTTTGCCACCTTTGCCCACAGGAGTCCCTACCTGGCTTCATTGGTTGGCTCCTCTGGGTTGCTGTGAGGTAAGGAGCTGGACTCTTTGGACACTAACCTTGGGTGCACCATGCAATGGGATGAACATCATACTCTGGGCCTAGGGGATGACCCACTGGAAAGGAACTTAGAGATGACCAAGCTCATGTAACCAAGGAGAGGAAACCAAACCAGGGGGTTTGCAAAGAAAGAAAGAAGCAAAGAAAGAGAGAGAAAGAAAGAAAAGAAAGAGAACAGAAGGAAGGGAGATTAAAAAAAAACAAAAGAAGGAAGCAAGAAAGAGAAGAAAAGAAAGGGTGGAAAGAAAAACATGCCACTGAGTGTGACTTTTAAAGCCACTTTCTAGGTAAGAAGGAAGTCACCTGAGAGGCAGCCGGTGAAAGCAGAAATGTCGAGGCTATACACACGCCCTTGGAGGCACAGCTTAAAGGAAACCTGTCCATACCAGTGCCTCAGCCAGGAGAAGACTGACCAAACGGAGAAGGACATTTGGCAGGGAAGTGAGGTATTACATTTCTAAACAAAGCAGAGGGTAGGAGCCTCCCAGAAGTCAGCCGTCACAAGTAGTGACACAGATGCCCAGGGATGCTCATGGGGACAGGTACATCTGGCACACTGGGTGGAGCAGGACGTGCAGGCTCCTACTCTCGTACCAAGCAGCTGGGTATGGGAAGGGCTGCGGAGGAACAGGCTGGGGACCAGCCTGAGTAGAAAACATGAGGATGACTAAGGTAAGCAAATAAGCAAAAGGACTGGGTGGGGAGGAGGTTGGCAGCTAGTGAGGGCAGGGCCCAGATTCCTGGATTAAAAAATGCCTGCTGGGAAGATAATAACATGTAAAGGGGAAAAGGGAAGGAGAGGGAGGGAGGAAGGGAGGGAGGGAGGGAGGGAGGGAAGGAGAGAGGGAGAAGAAGAGGGAAGAGGAGGAAGAGGAAGAAGAGGAGAAAGAAGAGGAAGAGGAGGAGGAGGAAGAGGAGGGAGAGGAAGAGAAGGAGGAGGAGAAAGAGCAAGAGATGTAGAAAGCCAGAAAGAAATGTTGTAAAAATGTTAACAGATTTTTCCCTAAAATGGGGAAGCTATTTCTTTAGTTTCACTTCTACTTTTCTGTTCTTTCCACTTTATTAAGGTTAAGCATAGATGATTTTAATAACTACAGGGTAGGGGAATGCAAAACGCTGGCTCCCTCTGTCCTATAACATAACAAAGATGTAAAGAGGCTGTGAAGAGTTAAGGTAGTTGGCCTGCGGTGTTTGCTGAGTACATGCTGGCTCCGCAGGGGCTCCCTACCATGCTGGGTTCTCTAGGGATTCTGCCTGGCAGCTTCTCTTAACCTCCTCTGGCGTCCCTCTCACCTCTGCCTCTAGGTTAAGTGAAGAGAGCTTGAAGACTAAATGAGGAGAAGCAACGTTAGAAAAGATCCCATGGGCTTACTTTGTAGATGAAGCCCTTATCAGAAGAGAGAGACAATGAGAACTTAAGAACAGAGAGAGGGCCTACCCAGACACACAACAGCTTCTTAGCGTAGGAGAGAGCTAACACATCTTTATTGTTTCTTCCCATGATGCACAGCGGTTCTACAGAGTTTCAACTACCCCCACTACAGAGGTTGAACAAAGACACCAACCACCTTGAGAAGTAGAAAGCTGTCAGACTATGCTGGGGGTGCGAAGGGAGATTGAGACAAGGACTGGGGAGGCTGGGGAGGGCATTAGGAAGGCAGGCCTCAGAAGGCTGGAGCTGCAACAAAGATGTCCTTGTAGCCTTTGATCTCCTTGACCTCACTGCTGCTGATGAGGACTTGTAGCTGGTGGGGTCCAGCTTTGATGGGGTAGAGCTCCAGAAGAATTCGGATGGTGTGTCCGGCCATCAGAGTCCCAAGGCTGAAAGTGAAAAGCAGCCTGAAGAACTGACAGTTTGGATGGGCAATGGGACAAGATCTGCTTAGTGAGTAGCACACCCCCTCCCCCGGTGCCACCAAATTCCCAGCCTCCTGAGGTTGAGGAAATGAGGACCAGAAGGTGGCATCTGGAGACTGAAGAGTATCCAGTAGTCTCATGAGACACAGCCACTCAGAGATCGGCACCCCAGGAAGACTGAGGAGGGGTCAATGACAATGTTACTCACTCTTTTATCATCTGCCCATTGATGAGGCCGCTTCCCTCCAGAACCAAGGCGCAGTTATTGAGAGGCACCATTAGGGTATTGGTGAGGGTGATGTGGACATTCAGGGCCTTGCCCACCTCAGCCCTTTCAAACACCTGTGTGGGGAGAAGACAGAGGTGCCCTAGGTCCCCGGCCTCACAGCCACACCCCACTCAAATCAACTGCTCCTGTGACCACCAGGGACTGCTTAGAGCGTAGGTGTTAGCTCAAACTAACACACATGTTCACCCACTTTAGAAGTTCAGGAAGTTCCACATCAGGATTGGGTATAGAGTTTTCTTCCCACCATCTATTTGAAGATGCCTGCTGGATTTCAACTGAAGTACTGATCCCAAAGGGTTAGTAGTATCTAGCATGTGTTAAGTAGGAAAGCAAGCACAAGTCCAACCAGTTATGATTGATTAGTAGTATCTAGCCCATGCATAGGACCAGGAAGGAGTGTCATGTGTGCCACGTATATGCCATCAGCGATATCATTCCACCTGCAAAGAAATGATGAAGCCGAGATCCCAAGATATATTGACGATGGGACAGGACCTAACCTAGGGGTCTCAGATCCTAGCCCAGGATCTTCCTCCCAGCCTGTTGTATCTTCCCAGGTATCAGCAGGACGTGCTTGTCTCCTTCTCCCCTCCCCAGCTGTGTATAGTGCTTCAGTGTCATGGGGACACCATGGCCTTAGCCTGTAATGGGAGTACACAGTCCTGGAGCCCACGATAGTATCATCCAGATGCTGAACATCATTGAATGAGTAATGAACCCAAATGCACTCTGTCCACCCAGATCACACTGTGGGCATGTTCAGAGAACATGCTTGGCCAGAGTATTGAAGAGGAGGAAGAACACATCCTAACTTACCTGAAACTCGAACAAAAGAACTAAGTCTCCAAAGAGGGTGTCAAAGCCAAATGGGCAAAAATAACTCTAGAATCCAGTACAATGACATTCATCACCCACAGGTCTCACAGCCATGCAGACCGAGCCATAGCCTACTTGGTCCCATTACAGCTGGGACTCTGCTCTGGGTAACAGGCAGGGCCCTACCTCAGTAGCAAGCTTATGTCTCTGCTTGCAACTCTGCCCCGCTGTTTGCCTCACACTGAAGGCATCTAGCAGCACCTGGCCTGTCAACCTGAGAGCACACTCCGCGGTGAAAACCACAACTGTGCCTGCTGACTTGTGAGTCGATCTGGAACTCTCCAACAATTCTTCTGTTGGCTAGTGTCAGGTATCCTGTTAACCACGCTGCCGGGTATAGAGCTGGGCTTGGGAAGGCAGTGGGAAAGACTTTGGGAGAGGAACGGAAAGGTGGGGAAGAAGTCTTTTGGGGGAAGACAGCTCAGGTGGCAGGAGCCCAGCAAGACACCTGCCCTGCTTTGTGAAGCTTTCCTTCGCTCTAAAGCCACCCAAGCCACTCTGGCATTGGATCTTGATGTCTGAAGCTCACATCTTGTTTTCTTTTCTATGGCACACCACATCTTATCCTCAGTCACCTTTTGAATTCAACCATGTGGTCTGCCTTAAGTCTGTCTCCTCTCCTCACACCCACTCACATCCCAGAGCACTGTCTTTTTTATCTCTGCCTTGGGGAAGGGATTTCCTGACTTAACACACCTCTGCAGTAACATGCCTGCATCTGTTCTCTACACAGCATCCTCCTCACCATCCTCTGCAAAACGTGACCTCCCTAAGATGTCTTCATGTCCCATGCTTTGTTATATGCAGAGCACCGGAGCCTGCCAACCTCTCAGCCTCTTGCCTATGATCCAGAATAAAGCCTCAGCGATCGCACTGTCATTCGTGACAGGGCATGGTACCCCCGCAAGCCCATGAGAGGAGCATCTTAGAGGCTGTGTCCCCATCTCTGTCCAGAGACCTCACCTCAATAGACAAGTGGGGAGGCTCCAGAGAGAAATCTTTAAGGACCAGAATGAACTGCCCTGTCTCTTCAACCTCAGCGATGCCAGACACATGGATCAGCTTTTCATCTGTCAGCTTGTCCCTGTAATTGCTGTAGGGCAGCAGGAGCGGCCACTGTAGCTCTAAACATAGGCAAAAACATCGTCTTGAGTCCAAGGGGATGGGCTAGAAAAAACCGCTACACTCAGAGGTCACTGTCGTCAGATGCATTAAGATGACGCCACGGGTACTGCACTGGCAGGGCTGGCACCCAGCTGTCCAGCAACAGCAGCTTCCCTGCCGGCGATATGTATACTGGGAGAGGGATTCTCTGTGATCTGGCCAGACCAGGGCGGCCTGATTCACAGGCCCAAAGCTTCCTCTCTGCCTGCCACAAACTCACCCTTCTCAAAATCCACATCCAAGTGTACCACGTGTCTCCAGAAGGGTTTCCGAGCGCTGCCCCCATGCAGGAGGGCTTGTGCACAAAAGCGGACTGTCAGTCCGATGGGACCCTGAACATGGTCTCTGACTGGCACCCTCCGGACATGGAGCATGAGCAGCAGGTCCTGGCCCCACATGGGTGCCCTAGCCAGGTGGAGTTGCAGCTGCACAGGCTTATCCTTAACGTTCTCAGACCCTAAGAGATCCAGGAGCGATGAAGAGTTCCTCCTCGGTTCCAGCAATTTCCAGGAAGCCTTAATGAACACAGACCGCTCCTCAGAGGATCCTGGCAGAACAGAGCCACACAGAACAAAGACATCAGCCAGGCTGGGTTTCCCAGAGTTGCTAAAAAGTTAGAACATGTAACTGCTGGATGTAAGATTCAGTGTGGTTCTCTGCCATCAGTATTGTTATCGTCGTGAATATCACCATCATTAACACCATTAGCACCACCACCATCATCATCGTCGTTATTATCATCATCAACACCAGAGGCTTCTTTTCCTGTCTGCATCCTCTCTCCTAAAATTCAAGTTCCTTAGATAGAGCTTCTTCTCTTTCCCTTGGGGATAATTTAACATCTAGGCTGAAAACTGAAACTTACTTCAGACTGTGGACTCCTCCGGAGGACTTAAGATGTTTCCAGCGTGTTCTCCACGCTAGCTCACTTTGCCCTTGGAGGGGGCTATCTCACTTCACTGATAAGGAAGCAGAGGCATGGAAGATGATCCAGGCTAACTCACCTATAGCACAGCAGAGCCTTGCTTAGTTCTCAGGTGGCCAGAGTCCACCGAAACTCTCCATAGGGATGTGTGCTCCCTTCCCTGGGCTCAGAGCCCTGTCCCTCCTGAGTGTCCATCTCTCCCCTTGCTGCTACCCCCTACTCTGATGGATACAGAGAGATAGATGTGTGACCCTGATAGAGTTACTAGATAAAATGCAGGACCTCCAGTTAAATGTGAATTTAAGATAAGTAAATAATCTTTATTATAAATTACATCCAATATTTGGAACACACACTATATCCAGTTCATTTGAATTTCAGATAAACAGTGAATTCTTTTCAGCAGAAGGATGTCTCATACAGGGTTGGCATGAAGGCTTACTAGGAAAAGTCACCTTCTGTCAAGTTTCAATGAGTTCCATCTCCATGTAATGGAGAAACCATGGGAGAAAAGCAACTCCCATAAATTGTCCTCTGACCTACACACACACACATACACACACACACACACACTGTGCTACATGTTCCTACCGACATACATGCATGTGCATCTATACATTTACACAGTAAATAAATGTAATTAGAAATTAAAGATATCAGGGGGAGTGGGGAAGGGGAAGGGAACAAGGGTTTGCTCATGTTGTTTTTTGTTTTTTGTTTTTTGTTTGGAGGGGAAACTGGGAAAGGAGATATCATATGATATGTAAATAAAGAAAATATCTAATAAAAAAAAGAAATTAAAAATGTCATCCATGCTGTGGTGGCGAATGCCTTTAATCCCAGCACTTGGGAGGCAGAGGCAGGCGGATTTCTGAGTTCGAGGCCAGCCTGGTCTACAGAGTGAGTTCCAGGACAGCCAGGGCTACACAGAGAAACCCTGTCTCAAAAAAACCAAAAGAATAAAAAATAAATAAAAAGAATTTTTTTTAAATTAAAGATGTCATTTGGGACAGATTTATAATAATAATGTATTTGTCTTGATTTATCTAGAATTAAAATTTAATTGAGCATCCTATAGTTTTATTTTCTAAATTTAGGCAAATCTATTCCAGAATCAAATACTCAGGATCTAAAAAACTCCCAGTCCCCTGGGAGTATGTCTAAGGGGAAGGTGGTGGTGTTTTAATCTGAGGTTCCCTAGTGATATGCCCACTCCCTCCCAAATCCAAGGCCCAGGCACCTTCTGGATACTTGTAGGAACTGGTGATGTCCAGGCGCTCATCTGACCCTACCATCTTGGTACTGATTGCCTTCCCGATGTAACTGGTGTTATGGGCCAGGATTTCCTGGACCTGGCCACCCTCAAAAAGCCAAACGACCTCATCAGCGTTCACCTCCGCATACACAAAAGGGGTGTCATAGGGCAGCTGGACGTCCCCTTCCTTGATGGCTTTCACAGAGGCGGGGCCACAGCAGAACAACCCTGTGGAGGAAACAGAAACGGTAGGACATGGAGCCTATAGATACATGAGCTCAAGACAGAGGGTTGTGGCCATGGGAGGTGATGAGAAATGACGGGTGTGGTAATGATGCCCCTCACACCAGGGCCTTCTCCAGTTTACCAAACGCAATGTGTACTAATTTGTGACCTTCACACCATCTCCCTGACTTTACAGGCGAAGAAAGAAGGGAGATGCTCACTGCTCATCCCGGAGACCCCAAGGTCGGTGGCAAAGTTATACCTGGGACCTGACCCTGTCTGGGCTATAACCCTGGGAAGTGAGGGAAGTGGGAAACTGCCTTATCATTCTGGCTACCTGAGCGCTCATTCTCATTGGCTTCCCAGAGACACTGACCCCTGCGCATGATCCCTACTACGCACCACTGCTGGTTTGCTGGGGCGTGGGGTCCAGAACCTGCCAGCCGTTGTACCCTGGTGGAAGGTCTTTCCTGATCATCCAGCACTCATTCCAGACATGGAAGTTCCTGTAGATGGGGAAGGAGCCACAGCTTTTATTTCCTGAGGGTTTTTCAAGCACCAGACATTATGCAGAGTATGTTACCGCTTTTGCTTATAATTCTATTTTCTTCTACTTTGTATTAGAAACTAATTATAATAAAGAAAGCAATCTAGGAGGCAGTGGTGCATGGGTTTGACCCCAGTGGTTAAGAGGCAGAGACAGGTGGATCTCCGTGAGTTGGAGACTAGCCTGGGCTACAAAAAGAGTTCCAGGACAGCCAGGACTGCATAAAGAGACCTTGTCTCACAAATAGATAGATAGATAGATAGATAGATAGATAGATAGATAGATAGATAGATAATAGATTAAATGATAAGTAAATAACGGGAAAATCCTATTCACGATTGCCTCAAAAAAATACGTATATTGGAATAAATCTAATCAAGGAAATGAGAGTTCCACAATGAAAAATTTAACATTGCAGAAAGAAATTAAAGAAGATGCTAGAAGATTATTTAAAA
>NW_022196897.1:106314730-106317735 GCF_008632895.1 Mastomys coucha
AAAAAAAAAAAAAAAAGAAAAGAAAAGAAAAAAAGAAAAAAAGAAAAGAAAAAGACCTGCTGTGCTTACAAATTGGAAGAGTTACTATCGTAAAATTGGCTATACTTGTAAAAGCAATCTGTGGAAATGACACAGTCACCATCAACAAGGGAAAAAACAAAGTCATGTCTTTTGTAGAAAAATAGAAGCACCTAAAAATCAGCATGCTAAGTAAGCTAAGCCAGTATCAGAAAAACAGACACCGTAACTTCACTCAATTGTAGTTCTTAGATTTTAATCTCTTAGCATGGAGAGGGAGTGTGCATATCCACAGGTATGGAGGTCAGAGGACAACTTTTGGGAGACAGTCCTTTCCTTCCTCCTTGTAGGTTCTGGTCTCTGGGCAAAAAGCATCCTTACCCACTGAGCAATCTAGCCAGCCATTAGATTTTTATAGATACTTAAAAGAATGCATGTATATATTACATAGACACACACATATATATGTCATAATATATACATATACACATATATATTATATAAAAATACAAGTGAAACTGTCTAGGGGAACAAAAGGGACAAGAAGAAGGGGAAAGGAGGAGGCCAGGGTCTGGGAAGAATGTGCTCAACACATAATATAAGATAGCTTGTGAAAAACACTCTTATGTATCTGCTGGGACTGGGCTCCACAACTCTGCATTTTGATTAGTTGTGGTTTTCTGTGCT
Source organism: Mastomys coucha (assembly GCF_008632895.1). Classification (NCBI taxonomy): domain Eukaryota; kingdom Metazoa; phylum Chordata; class Mammalia; order Rodentia; family Muridae; genus Mastomys; species Mastomys coucha. Next base: position 106,315,436 of record NW_022196897.1, read on the forward strand.
GGTCTCCACCTGTTGCAAAGAGAGGTTTCCTTGAAAAGGTGTGAGGACTACAGTTACATAAGGAAATAAAAGAAATAATTTTAAAATGTCCTTATATAATACAGTACCAGACAGTGAAATAAAATAGGAGTAAATGAGTTTTTAACTGTGATATGTAGCATAAAATTTATAAAATTCTATGCAAATAAATAAAAAAGAAAAAATCTGGAGGCAGCAAAAGAGAAAAAGAAATTTTTAAAAAGTAATTGCCAGTTGTCATCAGAGACACTTCACCCAGAAACTAATAGAAACCTGCAGCCAAACATTAGGCAGAGCTTGGGTAATCCCTCAGAAGAGGGGGTGGGGAAGGATTGTAGGAGCCAGACTGGTTAAGGATATCACAAGAAAACTGACAGACTCAACTAACCTGGGCCCACAGGGGCTCCCAGAGACTGAACTGCCACCCAGGGAGTCTGCATGGGTCTCACCTAGACCCCTCTGCATGTAAGCTGTGCTTGGTCTTCTTGTGGGACTCCTAACAGTGGGAGCAGGGCTGTCTCTGACTCTGTTGCCTGCCCTTGGGACCCTTCCCTCTTACTGGGTTGCCTTGTGAAGCCTTAGTACAGGGGGTGCCCAGTGTTGCAACAAGTTGATATGCCATGGCTGGTTGATTTATATCAAGGCCAGCCTTTTTTTTTTTTTTTTTGAAGAGAAACAGAGGAGTGGATGGGGGCGGGGAAGGGCAGAGAAAGGGGAAACTGCAGTTGGGATGTAAAATAAATAAAATAAAAATTTTAAACTCGAAAAATATGTATCTCATAAAAGCTAAATATTTACAAAAAAAAATTGCCAACTTAAAATTGCAAGAACAATACAAAAAAACCTCATCTGTTAATAACATTTTTCCCCATTTGTCTTCTTTTGTATGACTATGGATATAAATATGATATATATGTATACATACATATATATATATATATTTCCCCAAGAATAGTACATAACCTAGTTAACTTAGCACTTATGGATATGACCTTTTTACAGCTAATTTGCTATCTATATTTCAGTTTGTCAGTTGATCTAGTAATGCCCTTTGTAGTCTTCTTACCCTACAGAACTCAGGCTAAACTCACACATTGTATTTTTCCTATAATATCTTAGTTTCCTTTGATGTTGGATCTGTTTCTTGGCCTTTCCTCATTATGCTGAGATTTTGAAAACATCCCCCCACCCCAAGTGAGCCCTGTTGGCAGCTTGTCTGGCATTCTCTTGATCCGATTCAGTTATGTAGACGGCGTTCTAAGGAAGGGATACATCCCTCCCAGGTAGCCCACTGATCTTGAACCAGTTACGACTCAGGCCCCAGTCTGCGAATCCCAGTTTGAAGAACCTTCTCACCTGCACCCTGTCCTTCAGCCCTAACAACCCTGTGAAGTAGACACTGTCTGCACTCTACAGAGGAAAGTGCAGCTCCGTTTCTCACACCTGGAAACTAATAGAAAAGAGAGTGGGAAAGCAGACCCAGGGTGGAGCAGGGAGGAAGAGAACAGGGAAACGCACAGATAAATGAACAGAGATGCACAGATAAAGCTCCCTCTGCTGTAGCCCCAGAGAGGAAGCCAGACTGAAGAGCTAAGCAGAGAAATCCAGACCAGAAAGTCCTGGCTCAGCCTCCTGGGGGTATGGGAGACTGACTGCTAACAACCAAAAGCCTCAGAAGGGCCAGTGAGCAGGACACAGCTGTTCACATGTCCCAAGAGTCAGGATGATGTTCCAATGCCTATGATGTCTCAGTGAGTTCCCTTTGATGATCTAATTAGCCAGGTCAGCCTCCTAGGCTGGGGAATTCTTCCCTAAACATCACCAACAAGGTATTACAGGACAGTCACACATCCAAGGCAAGCCAAATCGGCTTCATCCCCTACCTGGGACAGTGCTGAGCTGTTACAAACAAAACCTCTTACCAGATTTTGTCTGGCCTCTGAGCCGGCAGCATTTCTGCGGTTCGGTCATAGTAGGTGTCGATGGTCAAGTTCCCATCTGTGTTGTGTGCAGAATGGAAATTGGAAACGACTCGGGTTGGAACACCTAAGCATCTCATTACTACAGAGAGGAAGGAGAGATGGCTGAGCTCATGTCAGGCAGAGTCATTACCTTTTCATGCATAGTTTCTCACCTTTAAACTTGCAGCATCTGTTTTATTCCCAAAGGGTGCAATGAAGAGAAGCTCCCGCCCACCTGCCCACTTACCCACCTGCCCACTCGCCCACCTACCATCTGCCCACCTGCCCACCTTCTCACCTACCCATCTGTCCTGTCCATCT
>NW_022196897.1:106317864-106341042 GCF_008632895.1 Mastomys coucha
CTGCCCATCAGCAACATCCATCCACAAAGTAGAAGAAATCATTTGTGACCAACTTAAAACAATAATTAACTTCTCGTTCCCTGATCTTTTTTTTTTTGGCAGCTCTCCAAGTTAAAAGCATGGCAGTTTTAAAAGGAAAAACAAAAAGCTCAACGAGTTTCAAAAGAGAATTTGTGTGACCTGTGGTAAGCGGCTTAAGTTCTCTGGTTAGTCTCCTTGTAAGTGAGAGAGTGAAGAGTTGAACTGCCCTGCTTTCAATTCTGAAGTTCTGAATCTGTCCTTCTACTTAAAAGAGTTGAAAGAAAGATGAAAATTAGATGGGGATGGAGCTCAGTGGCAGAGTGCTTGCCCAGCATGTACAAGGTTCTGAGTTTGTGCCTCAGCACTGCATCCTATACAAATAGCTAAACAAACAAGAGGGTGGCTATAGATAGAATATTCATTCTCTGTAGCGATACAGTGGGTGACAGCAGAGATTGGGAACTATTCAGCAGCTTTAATAAGCCAGCAGCTCCCTCTTGTGGCTCCTCAGGATGGTACGTAAAGCTATGATTGCTCAGAGCAGACATTATCCCTTGTTTACACACCTACTAGCTGCCTACAACCAGGTGTAGTCAAGAGCCGAGCATGTGTTGGGACTAGGTCCTCACCCCTGTCAGTATGGTAAGTTCAGAAGGCGTCTCTCCTACCCACTCTTCCTAGGAAGGCAGACTATCTAATGGGGCTGCTGAGAAGGTCACAACGTTGTTTTATTTTGTTTTGTTTGTTTGCTTGCTTTTTAAGTAAAAGGAAAAAGAATAAGAGTCTTTCTGTCTCTGCACACTGAAGAGCCCCCTATGACAAGCAGAACCACTTGTCATAGTTCGGAAAGCACTGCACATGGGCTTTCCACACATCTGCAGGAAGGCAGCTTAATGGTCATGGTTCTCTCTATTCAACATCCCCAACACTCTGTTGGCCTGCGAGGACAGAAGGGCCTAGAGAGGGGCCCAAGTGACGATGGATCTAGTCCTTTTCCTGCTCTTCCTAGAATCAGAAGGTCCAAGGTGAACCCCATAATGCTCCATCTGGCTACCACTGGGGACTTTCCAGGCCAAAGCAGAATGGGGGCTACAGGAGGCCAGAGCAGCCACCACCCCACCTCACCAGTAAGCTGATAAGGTCTCCCGACATCTACTCAGATTTATATCTCTGCATCTGAGGCCGCAGAATCTAAGACTATGCTTCCCCTCAGAAAGTCATAAACAGCAGCCTGTTCTCATCCTATGTCCCGCCCCCTTCCCTAAGGGAATCAACCTATCATCTCAGCAAACACCTAGCACAGGGCATGATCAGATAGCCCCATGGGAGCTCGGCTCTGCGGGAGGGAGACCAGTCCTCTAGGTCCTTCATCTTTCAAGACCCTTGGGCCAAGACTTTGGCACTGAACTCTAAACAGCTGAGAATGCACTCAGTTGAGTAAAGTGTCCCTGATCCTCAAAAGACAGTTAGCAAGGCAGCAAAGCTCTAATTGTAAGTGGAGTCCCTCAGAGAGGTCTATGTGTGCGGTCAGGCTATCTGGGATGTATCTACTTGCATGTCCGTCCATCTTCCACCTGTTGGTCCACTGCAGACTCACCTTGAGCAGAGCAGGTGGTGGGAAGAAGGGTCCTGGCTCTGTGGGGACTGCAAGTTGTTCTATCCAAATGGCCACCATGTTGTGTGTCTGTCTGTCTGTCTATCTGTCTGTCTGTCTGTCTCTTCAGGCAAGATCGCATCTAGTGCAGGTTAGCCTAACTCCCTAGGTAGCCAAGGAAGCTCCTGATCGAAGTGCTTTCACCTCTCAAATGGTAGGATTAGAAGCATGCCCCACTGTGCTCAGGTATCCACTGCTAATAGTCTTCATCAAAGAGAAGGTGACGCGATTGCCAAGATCATCCCCTAGAGACTGGTTAGTATGCAGGCTAGAGAACTCCCGTACACACTGCTCCTTAGCCATGGGCCATTGGTGAGGTCAGTGGACTCTGAGAGTAGGTATTATCACGGCCTGGTCTCAAGGGGAAATCAGGAAAATCAGTGGTTGAGACTTCACTCACCCGTGCACATAACAGAGGCAAAGACCCAACACTGTCCATATTTCACAGGCTGCCCGCCCCTGGCCGACCACTGCCGCAAGATGGCCACGCTGCCATTCCATTCCAGAGGGCTGATGCCCTGGGAGTAGTCCTCTCCCCAGTTCCCCTGAAGCACACCACTGTCGTCGTTGCTGTTGATCTGCAAAGGGCAGACAGGCTGTTTGCACAACATTCAGGAGATGCTCGGGCCATCCTCAGGCAGGAGCAGGAAGCGTCTGTTCTTACCATGGCGCTTACCACCCTGCATACATACACCACGTTGTTCCTCTGAGAGTGGTCTTTGGATGGGTTCTTTAGAAAATAGAGGCTCTTGTTCAGGATCTCAAAGCAGATGTCAATGACGTCCTCTTCAAACTTGCAAGGCATTTCAAGGGTGAAGTCAGAGAAAAGCAAAAAAATGTGTAGAGTCCAGAAACCTGGGCATTAACAAGCTTTTAAGGGGTGACTTGTTTGTGCAACAGGGACATTGAGGCCTTACCATGAGACACAATCACATATCAGATATGAATCAAACTGGAAATGTATTAGAATCAGAAGTCTTATTTATTTGTTTGTTTGTTAGTATTTCATGAGCATTAGTGTTTTGTCTGTATGTATGCCTGTGAGAAGGTATCAGATCCCCTAGAACTCCAATTAAAGATAGTTGTGAGCTACATGTGGGCGCTGGGATTGAACCCAGGTCCTCTAAAAGAGCAGCCAGTACTCTTTAAAAAAAAAAAAAAGACTTATTTACTTATTTTATGCATATGAGTACACCATCCTTTGCTCTCTTCAGACACACCAGAAAAGGGCATCAGATCTCATTACAGATGGTTGTGAGCCACCCTGTGGTTGCTGGGAATTGAACTCAGGACCTCTGGAAGAGCAGTCAGTGCTCTTAACCACTGAGCCATCTCTCCAGCCTCCAGCAGCCAGAGCTCTTAAGTGCAAAAAAATTGAGCTGTGTGACTCTTGATGGAAATGCAAAGATTTGAGAAAATGGGAGAGAAGAGTTTTGAAGCCCCAGATTCAAACTCTAGGGCAGCTTGCCTGCTGCAGAACTTGGGAGAGCAGACCCTGCACCGCACCTAGGCAGCACAGGATGAGCTGACCCTCGTGACACAAGCACAGGAGAGCTGGTGGGCTGGCCAACTTAGCTTCTGCCTAGGCCCACATCCCAGGCTCTGAGCTGTCCCACCCCAACATCTACCTCATCTATGAACTGCTAGAGCACATGACACAGGGCAACAACAGGGTATGGATACCAAGATTTAAACTTCACATGCTGTCTAAAGTCTCAATATAGTGGTTTTTAAAAAAAAAAAAAAAAAATTCTTCCCACCAGTTTTAAAGCATGAAAGGAATCTTTTATGGCGAATTATTAAAAAAAAAAAATAGTAGTGTTGCAGCATAGAGACGGGGGAGGGGGGGAGCGGGTTTCACATGTGGGGGGGGTGGGGGGACTTCACATTTAAGGCCAGTCTGTGCTCTATAGGAAGTTAACTAACCTGGGAAACCAAGTCAGTGAGAAACTGCCTTAAAAAACATAGACAAGCCAGGAGGTGCACCTTTGCTGAGGAAGAACACACTTTTAATCCCAGCACTAGGGAGGCAGAAACAGGAGGATCTCTGAGAGTTCAAGGTCAGCCTGATCTAAAGAGTTCCAGGACAGCCTGGGCTACAGAGAGAAACCCTTGATTTCTCAACAAACAAACAACAAACCAAAACCAAAAAACCCAACATGAGGGTGGGATGGACAGAGGCATGATGGTCCAGCAGGGGAAAGAACCTGCCACCAAACCTGATGACAACATTCAAGCTCCAGGGCCCACATGGTAGTAAGAGGGAAATGACTCCAAATTGTTCTCTGACTTTCATATGCGCCATGGCATGCTTGCACCAATTCCCATATACACATATAAATAAGTAAAATTAATTAATTTAAAAGTTAAAGCAGTAGGAGAGAGGACCTGAGTTTGACTCCCAGCGCCCATGCAGTGGCTCACGATTGGAGGCATAATGTTACTGAGCACTGAGTAAAGTTCATCCTTGTGTTACTCAAATGCTGATTTCTGAGCCTCCCCACCCTCATGTGGCTGCAGTCCTCATTCTGAGAATCTCTTGTCTCAGCATTGTGTAAACATTGCTCCCCTATTATCCCCTAATTGGTCAATAAAGCTAGCTGATCAGCCAATGACTAAGCAGGGGACAGAATAGGGTTGGGCTTCTGCCTAGCCAAGGGTCAGGTAGCAAGAGAGAGGAAGTGGAGACTAGCCACAGGCAGAGAGCTGAGGAGACGAGAAAACTCCTGAAGCCCAGGGGCGGGGAGGGAGGGGTGTAGCCAGATTAATTCAGAGGATTAGAATAGAGTAACGCTGCTCAGTTATTGTGCTATTAGAGCTTGTTAAATAAATATAATAGTCCAGTCTCAAATATTGGGGAGCTAGATGGATTAAGAGGAAAACAGAGACACTCTTATTTAAAAAAAAAAAAAGCCACTAACCCATAATCTTCTGTGACTCTAATCTCAAGGAATCATTGCCTTTTTCTGGCTTCCTTGGACACTAGGCATACACATGGTACACAGACATACATACAGGTAAAACACCCATACACAAAAAAATTGTTTCCAAGTGAAGTGGTAGGAGATATTGCCTCATGGGCTGTTGCTTTCAAATCATAGAAGAATGAAAGGCTTGTCATAAGATGGCCCCTAGTAGGACTGACAACTGGTACATAAACATTCATTCAGTCATGGTTGGCTTTCATCATGCTTTCTTAGTAAAGCATAAAAACTTTGAAAGGAAAGCCATCTTTTCTTTGCTTGCCCCTCTTATTGGACGGGAAATTGTCCAGCACTTCACACAGTGCCCCTTGTTAGCTAAGAGCCCCCCCAACAAGGCCATCCTCCCTCCAGGAGGTGATGTTACCTGCCCATAGTTCCAAGGCCTGGAGGTAATGGAATTTGTTTGACCCTTGTAAACAAAGCCGTAGTCACTCATGATATACTCCCGCAGTAGTGTTTCGCTTGGCAGGTAGACATCATCCTCTGGGAGCGGGGAGGAAAAAGAAAGTCAGAAGGGAAAGGACAGGCATGGAATAAAAACAGCGTAAAAGCAGTAACATCCTTCTGAAACAGAGAGCCGACGGCTGACCCTGGGCAACAGAGATCAAGACTAGACCCTGTAAAAATCCAGCCACGTGCTTCTCCTGAGGCTAGCAACAAAATCTGTGCTGTAAAAAAAAAGAAAATGAAAATTATAAGATTATTTCAGACTTTTGGAAAATACAGAAAGAAGTCACTCATTCCCACTACTTAGAAATACCCAGCATTGGGCTGGAGAGATGGCTCAGCGGGTAAGAGCATCGACTGCTCTTCTGAAAGTCATGAGTTCAAATCCCAGCAACCACATGGTGGCTCACCACCACCTGTAGTGAGATCTGACACCCTCTTCTGGTGCTGTCTGAAGACAGCTACAGTGTACTTAATTATGATAATAAATAAGTCTTTGAGCCAGAACAAGCGGGGCCCGAGTGAGGCCAACTGGAGTGAGCAGAGGTCCTAAAAAAGTCAATTCCCAACAAGATAACCAGATGAAGGCTCACAACTATCTGTACAGCTACAATGTGTACTATATTATTTTATTTTATGTATAATACATTGTGTTATGTACATAAAATAAATAATCTTTAAAAAAAAGAAATACCCAGCATTACATTATAATATATTCCATCCTCTTGCCAGATGCATATGTGTAATTGGTTAGAATCAAATTGAATTTCACTTGCTAAATTACCTCATTTAATGTTACAGTACGGATATTTTCATCATGTTATTAAAAATTCTTTGTGGGAAGCTGTAGAGATGGCTCGGCAGTTAAGAGTGCTGGCTGCTCTTCCAGAGGACCTAGATTCAATTCCCAGCACCCACATGGCAGCTCACATCTGTAACACCAGAACCATGGGATCGGATCAGATACCCTCACACAGACATTCAGGCCAAACACCAATGCACATAAAAGAAAAGTAAATAGACCATTTTTAAAAAATTCTTTGTGGGGCAACACCTACTTCTGAACTTTATGGGCCCCAAGCACGCACATAGTACACAAACACACACATACGCATGGGCGTAAGACACTTACAGTAAGAGACATATATAAAATGAAAATAAAAATAATTCTTTGTGGGTCTAGATGTGGTGTTGCACACTTTAATCCCAGCATTGAGGAGGCAGACGCAGGTGGATTTCTGTGAATTTGAAAATAACCTGTGAGTCTGCGAAGTGAGTTCTAGGCCAGGAGGGAGGGCCATGTAATGAAGGCCCATCTCAAAAACAACAGGACAAAACAAAACAACAACAACAAAGCTTGATAAGTGATTTTTGCAGGCAGGTCTGTCGCAGCAGCATGTCTATAATTTCCACACTCAGGAGACTGAGACAGAGGATTGTAAATTTAATACCAGCCTAGACAAACTCAGCAAGACCCTATATCACAAAAGAAAAAAATTAAAAAGATGTTTAGGGCTACTAAGAGGATCGAGCAGGTGAAAGCGCTTACTGCTAACCCTGGTAACCTGAGGTCAAGCCCTGAGACCCACATGCTGAACCAACTCCCACAAGCTGACCTTCACACATGTAGATGTGTACATACACAAGTTGACTTTCACACGTGTAGGTGTACACATAGACAAAGTTAATTTTTTTGTTTCAGCACATAGTAATACATTGCACAGATACACAATGATTATCTGCCAGGCTTCGCCAGAGAAAGAACCTTTCCAATGCCTCGAGTTAGCTCTATAAACTGGGAGCAAGCCCTACCTGTACTCCATGGGTTAAAAAGCAAAATGAAATTCCCCAATGGGTAAGTCACACCAGGACCCTGGCCCCAAGAGATCTCTAGCTGCAGTGTGTAGTGGCCAATGACCGCACTAGCAGGTGAGAAAATCGAGACTTGGAGAGAGTTGCTGTCAATCGTGAAGTCAGAAGCACTCCAGACGTTCTTAGCTCGGGTCTGGACGAGGAAGAAAGCGGCTCGGGTCCCCAGAAGCTCTGTGGGCTCTGGTCCTGAGTAGGAGAGAAAGAGGATCTCAAAGGCTCAGATGTCTGTGATGGTGCTGGAGGGATGGTGGCCCAGCAGTTAAACATGCACCCTGCTCTTTCTTTCTTTCTTTCTTTCTTTCTTTCTTTCTTTCTTTCTTTCTTTCTTTCTTTCTTTCTTTTTTTTTGGTTTTTCAAGACAAGGTTTCTCTGTGTAGTCCTGGCTGTCCTGAAACTCACTCTGTAGACCAGGATGGCCTCGAACTCAGAAATTCGCCTGCCTCTGCCTCCCAAGTGCTGGGATTAAAGGCATGTGCCACCACTGCCCGGCACGCACCCTGCTCTTTCAAAGGACCTGAATTTGGTTCCCAGAATCCATGTGAGACAGAATTCATGTACCTTCAGCTCCAGGGGATCTGATGCCCACTTCTAGCCTCCCAGTGTGTGAGCACACACACACTTAAAAGTATTAATTTTTAAGATGGTAAAATAAATGTGGTGTATGATTCCCTGCAGCCTGACAGAATCTGTACCTTCTCCCAACATTTGCTAAAAAGCCCTCTGGTTTGAGGCGTTTACTGACACTTAAAGACTTTTGGGACTTCAGCTGGGCGGTGGTGGCACATGCCTTTAATCCCAGCAGTCAGGAGGCAGAAGCAGGCAGATCTCTGAGTTCAAGGCCAGCATGCTCTACATAATGAGTTCTAGGACATCCAGAACTACATAGAGAAACCCAGTCTCAAAAAAACAAACAAACAACAAAAGGAATCTTTGGGACTTTGTTTTTTTTTTTTTTTTTTTTTTTTTTTTTTTTTTGTTATTGTTTGTTTGTTTTTCCAATCTGTAAAATGAGAGCCTGGTAGTGCCAACTTAAAGTCTTCTATGAGAATTAAAATGAGGTCTGGAGAGTTTTATGCCGTGCTGCAAACTTACAAACATCACAGTTTGCTGAGCTGGACAAATATTTCCTTAATTGGACCAACAGTACTGGTACAAGGATCTTGGGGGTTCCAGAAGAGAGGAGAAGGCACCTCAGAGGCTGGTGGCGAGAGCTCCTCCTCCAGGCAAACTTTCTGTTTTGAGGGAACCTGAGGAGCCTGAGGGCAGAGTGAGCTCACCTGTCTCAGCCACAAAGGTGAGGTGGTCCTTTTGGGGCTGGAAGGGTCGACTGAAGACGATCGTTAAGATGAAGATCTGGCCACGGCGCAGGATGAGCTTGGACGAGCCCAAATCCTCAGTGTGGTGCTCCTTGTTGTTCCTGGGGATCTGCAGTTCCACAGACCTGAGCTCCAAGGCTGCCACTTGGGGAAGGAGGACAGGTCACTGCCCAGCTGCGACACTTGGAATCATTTACACGGAACCCGCCTGCGTGAACCTTTTTGCCTTTCTGCCTCCTAACTTCAGGATGACCTCAAAGGGCAATTGAGCAGGTCCTAGCCAGGGATAAGGAGGAAGATCCATCCTGGAGACAGCAGAGCTGGAGGGTTGGTGTCCCAGAGGGCAAAGCAAATCCCAGATAACGAAAAGCCACTCTTTCTATCATCCTGCTGGCTTAGGAATAAACATGTTGGGATTTTGTATGAATGAAGCCAATGAGCTTTCTGGAGGCTGGACATCTGCTATAATGCAGGTCCCTGCTTTCAGGTGTGGGGGTGGGTTACTTGGGGTTTACTTTCTGATTCTCAGTTTTGTTTCAGGTCTGTGCAGAAGGCATCGTGGGTATGTATCTAGTGTATGGCTGCAAGATTCTCCTAGTACAGTAGACAAGTATATAGTCTACAGTGACTTGGCCCTAGGTCATTACCTTGACAAGTTGCTTGGACTGGTCACCTAAGAGTCCTAGACATTAGTGTGTTCATCTGAAAGATGGGGAGATGATCATGTTCCTATTTCATAGGGTTTATATCAGCCTTCAGTGAGGATGCATGCATGAGCACCAAGCCACACGTACGTAAAGAGAAAGTGTTCATCCTGGGAAGAAACGACTGAGTCCAGGATTGCCCAAATCAAAGCAAGCTGTATTTGAGGGCACTTGGCTAGCCAGCCAGCCGCTATCTCCCCTAAATCGGGGTTTTCAGAGAGCAGCCCTCACTGGCTTCTTGAAGTTCTTTTTATAGAGGAGATAAGGGGGTGAGAGAGTTGGCAGCTTATTCATTGATAAAAGGATAAGATAAAAAGGCAAGGATATGCATCAAGTTAAAGGGGGTCAGTGGTCACAAAGGCAAAGATGGCATCAGTGAAAGGGGGTTACAAGCAGTCTACATCAGACCAACAACTTACCCTTGATTACAAATAGAGGCCTTAATTACAGGGATTTGATGGAGGTGTAACATAGGACTTACCTCTTAGTTACATTTTAGCACCAAGCAAACTGTCTTAACTATAAAGAGAACTCTCACCCTACATGGTATGTTCTCTGTTTTGGTCTAATTTCAGCCTGTGAGGTATTTGTTTCGACCTTGGCCTCATAAAAATGCCTGGTAGTTCTTAGTTACTCTGAGTGGTAGCTCGCTTTGAATTTATTCACTGTGCCTGCTGATGATGTTCATATTGCATTCATTGTCAAGAAAGATTCATCAGATTTTCCCTCTAACAAGTCCAACCTATTACTAGATTTCTAATGACTATCCTCTAAGCCAAATAACCACTATCCTGTATATGAAAGGGCCGTTCACTCCAGGCGGGCTTTGGTGACTATTTACTTCCCTCTGGAAAGGTGAGGAGAGTCATGAGACCCTTACCTGGGTCTCCAGACACTCCCTACCATCTGCTCTAGGTAACTCTACCTTAGTTGTGTGTGGCCTCCTGGGAGGGTTATGGCATGCATATAAGTGAAGGAAGACTGGGGGTGGGGCTCCATGTACGTTGCTGCTAAGGTGCAGCCCGTTCAAGGAGCACACCCCCCCCCAAAAGTAACCCCTCACCTGTGCTCTGTAAGGAAGCCCAGTAAACTCATTGGTTTCCCAGAGTGACCTATGTCAGAATCCTGTCTCGGTATGTCACTAGGACTTTAGTTTTAGAAGAGGTGGATGCTGCTTATGTCTTCTGCTGTGAAGGAATTTCAGCGACATCAGTTATGGGATCAAGTGGAAACAAGGAAGAGGGGGAGGGGGGATGCAACTGATAGTAACCTAGGTAAGATCTCAGGGACCTACATGCTGGAGGGAGAGAACTGACTCCTTAAAAGTTGTCCTCTGTGTGCTTAATATTCAAGTGATCTCCCTCTCTCTCCCTCTCCCTCTCCCTCCCTCTCTCTCTCTCTCTCTCTCTCTCTCTCTCTCTCTCTCTCTCTCTCTCACACACACACACACACACACACACACACACACACACACACACACTCACACACGTACAGAAAGGTGACTAGTAAGAAAAACAGTATAGACAATATCACAAAACCTGGACCACAGCCAGGTGGTGGTGGCGCACGCCTTTAATCCCAGCACTTGGGAGGCAGAGACAGGCAGATTTCTGAGTTCGAGGGCAGCCTGGTCTACAGAGTGAGTTCCAGGACAGCCAGGGCTACACAGAGAAACCCTGTCTCGGAAAAAACCAAAACAAACAAACAAACAAAAATCTGGACCACAGGAAAAGCAAGGACGATCTTATTTCTAAAAGAGTCATAGTGTAAATTAGGGGTTATAGTGAAAAGTTTGAAAGCAGCTGGCCTAGATCCTGTTAGAAGGTAACTATATCTCATATTTTTGAGGGGCCTGAAACATTCCTGCCAAGACAGACCCCTGAGCTTCCTAAAAAGGTCCTCCACCCTATGCCTTTCAGAGGCCCACCTACCTTGAAAGATAATGTATCTTGGAGAGGAGTGAAGGGCCCCAGGAGCCCTTACCTGTGCTTCTCAGGAAAGAACAGGGCTGAGCCAGGCTTTCCTGGCTCCTGTCCATCCACTGCTAGAGCAGAGTTCCTAAAGGGCTGCTAGGTTCTCTTTCCCCGGGCCTCTTCCAGTTTGGGAAGCAAAGGAGAGGGAAGGTGCCTTCTCTCAAGCCCAAGGCTGCCTGCATGAAGAAACACATTCACCACCAGACACTTAAGCTTTCTTTTTTAGTCCACTTAATGTAATGATGTGTTGGCTCACCCAAGGGCTTTTCATGTCAAGGAGACATGACTTAGAATAAAAGGAAAGGCTTCCAGTGAAGCCAGAAAGGGAAGCTGAGAGAATCAGGAAGAAGCTCAACAATGCAGGAAATCCAGTAGAATCAATTAGCAAAACACGTCAGTGCCCACAAGGCCTGGCTTGGATGTGGTCCCATCCGCGTTAATGGTGTGAATAAGAGGAGAGGCGAGCCTCAGACGCAAGACTCCTGGCGCTTACTTCATTAACACAATGACAAGGGTGTAAAGGATGAAATTATATCCGGATGTATTATCAGCCTTAAAAAGGGGTGGGAGGAGACATTAAAACAGTTGTCTACCTAGGAGGAATTCTCTGAGAAACTAAACCCGAGCCAGCTCTGCTCTCGGGCAGGGCTGCCTCCCTCTGCTTGGATCTTGGTTTTAAGGAAATCACAATCATGCTTGGGTCTTTCTTTGGCCACTAAAGATGCCCCACCTTATGCCTGCTTGCTTTCATAACACCTTTACTTTCTGAAGAGGGCGGAACAGCATCTAGTGTTAGCCCCACAAAAACAGAGACCTTGATCATCTTGAAGCTGGGTTCCCCCATGTCTGGAACCAGGTCTTTTAGAAAACCATGCTTGTGTTCAGAGAATTTTTACTACAAGCCAATCCATTATCCATGTCCAAAATCATTTCTATCTTACAAATCCTCTGCGATGGAGTGTTAAAATTGTTCCTGACCTGAAGGGGTGTTCTTGTCAGAACTGGAATTGAAGCCCAAGCAGGCTTGCTCCAGAGTCTGCCCTTAGTCTTCACCACCTCCTGCCTTCCCTGGTAACCAGGTGCTAAATCGTGTTTGCTGAATGGACAGGTGCATGTGTGCTCAAACTTCAAGGAACACAACATCAGGGCAGTCAAGGGGCCGAGGTAGTTCAAAACTTATAAAAGTGGCTATAAACATGAAGGCTAGGAGCTTACTAAGTACAAACCAAAAGAACAATGGGATCTATATTTGATCTATTAAAGTGCCAATAATAATAACAATACCCTATTTGTTGAAGACATGTAGAAGTAGATTGTCTCATATATAACAATGGGAATATAAAATTCATACAGACCTTTAAGAGACAAGGGATCCTTGGAACAAGCTGGCTAGCCAGACTAGATGAATCAGTAAGTTCTAGGTTCAGTGAAAACCCTGCCTTAATATATAAGGTATGGACTGATCATCAAAAACACCTAGTGTCACACTCTAACCTCTGCCTGTATATGACAGACATGAGTGCAAATGTGTGCTTCTACACATGTGCTCGCGTACACACACACACACACACACACACCATCAAAGAATAAGGGGAAATCATCCCCTAGATGCCAAAAGTAAAATAAAAGGTACTAATAACTACAGGAAAGGTTTCATTCCTTCAAGTTTTTTCAGTTTATCAAGCTTTTGTTTTGCACGGACATTTCTATACTCGGGAAGTGTTACTTTGATCAAGGATGGGTTTTTGAACAGGAGCGACTCATCAAAGCTGTACATTGGAATTAGTTTAGCTGTGGTGTTTAGCCCAGACCAGAGAGGGGAAAAGCCAAGGGTGGAGATGGCAGCAAGACTTCTGTCGCAACTATCTAAGTCACAGGCTAATGGGGACTTAAATACAGGTGAGCAGGAAAGGGACCACCCATGTGTACCAGGGACCAGCTGCCATGACATGTGGCAGTTAATAAATACATGTTGAAATCCTTTGATTTGCAGGGCTTCCTAAGGCCCCTGCAAATGTAGGTGAAGACCAGAGCCAGCAAAGGAGTCCATTGCCAAAGCCTGGGATGCTCCAGGTGGACACACTAAAGGTAAGTTCCATATGATACAGCCAGTAGGAGAACTGGCCTGTGCCACCAAACTCCAGGTGGATTCAAGCCTTCCTTCAGCCCCATTCTGTGTCTGTGCTAGCTTGCTTTCTTTCCCCTAGTATTGTTGTTGTTGTTATTATTTTTATTATTATCATTATTAACTTTGATGCATTCTGCACTCCTTTTCATTTCTTCAGTTTTTTCTTTTAATTAGAAAGATTACAATTTAAAAATTACAAAGATAGCGTGGCGCACGCCTTTAATCCCAGCACTTGGGAGGCAGAGGCAGGCAGATTTCTGAGTTCGAGGCCAGCCTGGTCTACAGAGTGAGTTCCAGGATAGCCAGGTCTACACAGAGAAACCAGGTCTCAAAAAACCAAAAATAAATAAATAAATAAATAAATATTACAAAGATTACAAACTAAAAAAGTTGTTAAAGTGATTCCTATGTAGTGAGATTACCAGAATGTTCTGTGGGTAATTAAATGTGAGAAAATTAAAATTCCTTATAACTCAAATGTTTAAATCCAAATTTCTTGGTCAAAGACCCAGAATCCTTCAGACTGTGGCTCAAACAGATTCCCATCTTATCTTCTGGACCCTCGTGAAGTAACTCTGACTTTCTCACACTGTGGCCTCCGAATGGACCATGCCCACGTCTACACAGCCCTGACCCTCCCTAAAACTCTCTCTGTCTCCACCACACCAGTTTTCCAAGCAAAATTCAGCACCCATCTTCCTGAAATCCTTCCAAAGCTCTTAAGAATATGGTACCTGCCACAGTAGTTGGGTCTGTAGCCCATGTTTAGTGAGTGTTAGGAGGCCTCCTCCAGGCTTTCTGTACACTGTCTCCTTCTAGCTCTACAACTATCCAAGAGCTTTTATCAATGCCATGAGACAGGTAAATAGAAAGATGACTGGTAAAGTTAAATAACTTGCCCCTTGTCACCTACTTAGTACCATTTAAACTTAGTTTGACTAAACCACCTAGTTCTTTGCCTGGAAAGTAGTCCTATATCAGATGATCCGTTCCTTCCAGACAGGCATCTACATTTTTTGTGTCATTTTTTTTCAAGTAAAGAAATTAACAGACCTTACAGGAGCTGCTCTACCAGAAAAACTGGGGAGCCACCCCCCCAATCCAGGCTTCTCTGTAGGGCCCAAGGGGGCCAAACAATGATGAAAACCCACAGCTCCATTTCCATTCCATTATTCAAAGGTACCAAAGAATCCAGAAGCTGGGGCACTGGGTGAGGCTCGGTTGATAGAGCACCAGCCTAGCATGCACAAAGCCCTAGGGTCAATTCCCAGCACCATTGGAATGTAGTGGCATCCATTTGTAATCCTACAGCTTGAGAGATTAAGTAATAAGATCAGAAGTCCTAGGTTACCCTCAGATACATAGAAAGTTTGAGACTAGCCTGGGCTACTGATACCCTGTCTCAAATTACCAATAAGACAAAAACAAACAAACAAATAAACAAACAAAGAGTACTGAAGCCCTCAGGTAGCTTAGTAGCTTGGAACGGAACTGGCCCCAGGACCCACCTGATCTTTCCATATTCTGCAGTTGCTTAAGCTCGGAACCAACTAATTTTCAGTTAATCACTTACTGCTTCCTTGAAATGTTTTTGCTTAATGGTGACTATGTCACTGCTTAATCGTTTATACCCTGAACCCGGTAGTTTCAATAGCTGCTACGGACCAGAAAGCAGTTCCTGGGTTGACTGCACAGGTTAAATCATTAAGTCTTTTGACTCATGTATAAAAATAGCTATAAATATGAAAGAAAAAGTCATCTTGTCATACTTGTAAAATGCAAACTAAAACCATAATGAGATTCACCTTTGGTCTGTTGGCAATGCTTGAAATAGCAAGCCCCTGTTTTGTTCAGAGTATATGGAGATGGGCTGTCTCATAGAGTGAGACTGTAGACTCCTCAGACTTAAGGTTGGTTGATGCCCATCAAAACTTAAATCAGGCATTGCCCTTGCTCCAACATTGGCTCTTTTAGAAGTTTTGCACATCCTTGCAAAATTCCACCAACAGGGCATCCATTGCATCATGGTTTATAAGCATGAATAATAAAAGATAAATATCCATCAGTAAGAGACAGTAACTAATTAACATGTTTATTAAATAAGCTGTGCTTATATATCCTCATTGGATTTCCCAAAGCCATTCCAGCTCTGAATTTTAAATGCAAAGTGGTCTACAGCTTCAGGAAAGCAAATGAATGACTGTCTGAATGGGCTCCAAGACCCAAATGAAGGCAGGAAAAGGAGAGGAAGGAGACAGACTCCACAGTGAACCATGCATGACCAGTTCAGGCTTTCTAGTCTTCTCTGCACTCCTCCCTTCCCAGCCTCGCTGCCTCTCTGAACTTAACACCTCATAAAAGTTAAAGAGATTGCCAGTACTCACCGGGATCCATCTCCCTCAGGTCAGTCAAGGCCCTTCAAGTGGCCAGCATTAGGATTCTGGTCCTGATGTGTCTCTGAGTGTTAGACCCGTCCTTCCATCATGGAGCCGGGTGGGGCTGTCACTTCTTCCTCCTCCCATCCCTTCTCTGAAATTTCCCGTTGTTCCAGGTGCCTTCTAGCTTAAGGAAAGAAGCCCTGCCTTAAGCCTTTAAAACGCTTGCTGAGGGGTTTGATTCTGTGGCCTCCTTAAGCTGTAAAGTGCCCAAGCGAAGGCAAAAGCAGCTTCAGTCTGTCCGTGAGCTCTTCTGTCACATCTGGACTCAGGGTCACACTCATTCTCAACCCTCTAGGCTGGCATCACCCAACAGTGTCAGTGTTGGGACAGGAATGACTGGAAAACATAGTGGCTCAAGGAAAGTAACAAATGGCTAGTCACAGAGAGGGACCGTGCAGCCCATCAGGACTCAGAGGACTCTGCACCCTGAAGAAGAACGAGGCATAGTGAAAAGGTGAACTCTGCAGGAGATTAAAGTGTCCAGTGAGACATTGAAATGTCTCTGATAGCTTGTTAACTAGTAGGAGTACCAGACAAAAATGATGCCATTTAGCTATTGGCACATATATACCTGTTTTAAAAAGATGGATTCTAAGGAACAGAATAGCTAAGAATAATTGTGATCTTTTTTTTATATTTCACCTAGTAAAAAGTAAACTCTACAGTCAGTGCATAAGATGCTTTAATTAAGAAAGAAACACTAGGTCAATGAGATGGCTCAGTAGAACCAGGACCCACACGGCAGAAGAATAGACCCGACTCCCATACATCATCCTGTGACTTCTACACTCACTGTCCCCCATGCACATCAAAAAAATAAATAAATCTAAGAGTGTTTGAAAGTAAATAAACAGAAGTCCATCAAGGTAGCTTAGTATGTAAAAACACTTGCTGTCAACCTGGCAGCCTGAGTTAGATCCCCAAGACATACATGATATAAAGAGAGCCAGCTCTCATAAGTTGTCCTCTGACCTCCTCCCTTGGCCCATGCAGGACTCCACTCATGTGCTCACACAGCAAATGAATGAATAATTGAGGAAAAGAAGAAGGAAACAATCTTTTTTCTTTCTTTCTTTCTTTCTTTCTTTCTTTCTTTCTTTCTTTTTTTTAATTTTTTTTGTTTTTTTTGTTTTTTGTTTTTTGTTTTTTGTTTTTTGTTTTTTCGAGACAGGGTTTCTCTGTGTAGCCCTGGCTGTCCTGGAACTCACTCTGTAGACCAGGCTGGCCTCCAACTCAGAAATCCACCTGCCTCTGCCTCCCAAGTGCTGGGATTAAAGGTGTGCGCCACCAACCCCCTGGTGTAAACAATCTTAAAGAGAAAGTAAGAAAACAGGTAAGAAGGCCATGGCAGGAGTGAGTGTGGTGTGTATAATGTGTATATGTTTGTGTGGTATATGTATGTATGTATATGTACGTGTATGTGTGGGTGGTGTGGGTAATGTGTGTATATGTTTGTGGTGTGTGTGTATGTGTGATGTGTATGTAATATGTATGTTTGTATGATTTATATGTGTGTGGTATATGTGTGTATATGTTTGTGGTATATGTGTGTATGATTGTGTATGTGTATATATGTTTGTGGTGTGTTATGTATATTTGTGTACCAGACTGACAATTTAAAAAGAAGCAGATTCTCCATTACACATTCCTGAGGAAGAGCTGAAATTGGACAATAAGTATTGTGAGAAAACAAAGACTTCACATGTTTACTGATTCTTCTCAAAGGTGTGTAAGAGGTAGGTAATTCCCTAGGTTAATCTGTGTGACTCACTGAAAATTCCTACACCTATCTTAATCACAGCTTTCTGTCACATCCCCTGCCTGTTTTAATATGTATAGTGCATTGAGAAAGTAGTTCCTAATCAGACTGGTCAAAATTGCTCACTACTAGCCAGGCATAGTGGCACATGCCTTTAATCCCAGAACTTGTGAGGCAGAAGCAAGCAGATCCCAATGACTTTGAGGCTAGCCTGGTCTACAGTGCAACTCCAGAACAGCCAGGGCTGGATTATACAGCAAAACCCTGTCTCAAAAAGCCAAAAAATTAAAATTAAAATTAAAATTCAAAAAATAAAAATAAAATCACTCACTTCCAGGTATTTTATGAATATCCACAGGTTTTATTTTGTCAAAATCACTCTATATTAGCTCAAAAAAAAAAAACCTAGTTACTGATATAAAGAATATCTTTTTCTTTTTTTTTCTTAGAGGAAGGGTATGGGTGGTTTCTGAGAGTCACTATGTAACTAACCTCGAACTCACACTCACTGTGTCTCAACCTCCCAAGGTTTGGGATTACAGGGATGTGTCACTGCTCTCAACTTTAAGAATATTTTATAGAGAAATATATGTATTTTGAGGAACACAGAATTTTTATACATAATTTTATAAGAACATTCTGAATTTATAGTAAAGATTTTTTTTTAATGTGATGCTTGTGTATGCACACACATGTGTATATGCATGCATGTGGAGGGCCAGAGGTCAGCTTTGGGATGTAGGCACCAAAGTTCTGCCATGAGTAGATTAATCCACTAATAAACGAATGGACTGGCACATTCATGGGTTATTACTGAGGGGGTCTGCCTTGTGGATGCATTTCTTTCAACATTTGAAGCTCTGAACCAGGACTCTGCATCATGGCCACAAGCAGGAAAATCCTTACCAGGCACAGACCTCAACCCTGGAAATGAAAGTTGAATAAGTCTTTCGGAGCCAGGCAGTGGTGGCACATGCCTTTAGTCCCAACACTTGGGAGGCAGAGGCAGGTGGATCTCTTGAGTTCAAGACTAGCCTGACCTACAGTGAGTTCAAGGACAGCCAAGGCTATATAGAGAAGCCAGTCTAGAAAAACCAAATAAATAGATAAATAAACAACCTTTCTGCTTTGTAAATTTCTCAGCTTGTCAAATTCAGTTACAGCAACAACAACAAAAAATGGACCAAGACAAAGCAGAAAAGAGGTTTCTCTATGTCTAAATTAAAGAAAACACTGCTTATTATCCAGCTTACTTGGAGAATTTCCATTTGGTCAACCCAAAGGCCCCGTTAGGAGGCTGAGTGTCTCAATTTCCACTACTACGGTATATACAGATGCTACAAGCCCGGACTCAGCCAAATGCAGATGGAAAATGTGCCAGAGTGTTGGGGGGGAGTTCTGGGAGGTGCTGTTGTCTGTGGTATGGCTCTGGAAGAGGCCATGCAGACAATTTTTAAAAAGACACAGAGTGGAAAAGGTTTTCCAGGCCAGAGGTGCAGTGTAAGCAAGGTCAGCAGAGTGGTAACAGCTGGGGCTGCTTTCGAACCTGGCATGGGAGATGGCACCGCAGTCAACACCCACTTCATAAAGCTGGTGTTTCAATGAGAAGAGAAAGATGGAGCTGCAGACTTGCAAAGTCAGAGCTATTTTTCCTGCTGTTTAGACTTCAGAGTTCTATAGCTGTGGGTGATAAAAGAAATCAAGCTTTTGCAAGCCTTTAGAAATTGCCACCGGCATACACTGATATCTTACACGCCACTTCTCTACTTGGCCCCCTTGCTAGGCAGTTACATAGGAGAACTACTTTTAATTAACTTGGGATCAGGCTAAATCATGCTTATTATACCCATAGCAGTACAAATCCTGTTTTCTATTTTTAAGGCTAAAGATTGAACCCTTATACATGCTAGACTAATCTTCCACCACCAAGCCACATTCCCCAGCCCCTCACATTCTCTTCTTTAACCGACCTTGACATATTCAGTTTGCGCTATAAACTTTTTCCTAAGACAGCACATACCAGGCGGCTGGAGAGATGACTCAGTGGTTAAGAGTTCTTCACATCTTGCCAGGGCTGTTCCCAACACCCATGTGGTGGCTCACAGTCCTCTGTAACTCCAGTTCCAGGCAAATCTGACACCTTCTTCCAGCCTCTTTGGGCCTTGGATGTGTGCAGCTCACATACATACATGCCAGCAAAATACATGCATACAAAAATAACCCTTTTTAAAGTGCCCTAGTCAATAAAGCTTTTAAATTAGCTTTCAGAATAAAAAGTCAGAATCATCGCTATGTTGGTAGTGCTCAACGCTGGTAGGTTAAATAATCTACTAGGTTTTCAACAAAACAAGACAGCAAGCTCTGTCTTGTATAGACACACTGAAACCCTTCCCTAGCTCCACACCCTTATACCTATGCCATATCTTTTTCCCATAGTCACTTCCAATCCAGAAAGTTCAAAATCAAACTCATTGACTCTACTCACCAACCCCAAATGCATTTATTCTGTTCCCCCTATAAATACTATAAAAGTCCACTAGTTGAGTGGAACCTACTATTTGATGGTGATGTGGTCAAAGGAACAGTGCAGAATTGTTATTTAGAGAACCTGATTCAGGATCATCCTCCTGCTTCTCTGAGCTAAAGCACTTAATTGATCTTAAGCGCGTTAGTCTCACCAAGCTGCGCTTTACTATGTAAAATAAACTAACTCCAATCCTTTGTTCCTGGGGTTGCTTTCAACATCAAGTAATGTTGTGGGAGCCCTGAAGTGTTTTCTGAACACTAAGCACTTTCATTAGTAATAAAGGCAGGATACAGGACTGGAGAAATGGCTCAGTGGTTAAGAGTACATACTGAGTTTAGCAGAGGTCCCAAGTTCTGTTCCCAGCATCCATATCTAATGGCTTGCATCTGCCTGTAACTCCAGATCCAGATCTGATGCCTCTGGCCTCCACAAGCACCTGCATTTACTGCACTAGCCCATTCAGACATATAATTAAGAAATAAAAGTAACTCATAGAGATTTATAATCCTCCACACTCTGAGATTTATATTATGTTAGAGAATACATCAAGAATTGCTGCTAGCTGCTCAGACATTCCAAGCCAAGGAGAATTTGACATGGTCCAGAGCCCAGCCTCCTTCTCCTTTGTTACTGATTGTTCTCAGGAAATTACAACTAGACAGCAGCTTGCACTGCTCTTGCCTTGCATTTAACTCAGCCTGGAGGTTCTGCAACCTTTTCTTACTCCGCCTATATCTGTAGCCACATAGCCCTCCATCTTATCTCTCACTGTCTCGTTGATCTCTGATAAACTCCAAAACTAAAGTCTCTCCCAAGCCGTTCTCAACCTGATCACTCTTGCCTTCTCCCAGCGGGTCTGAGATATCACCTCCTCACAGACACTTTCTCTGAATAGCCCAGGATAGTCCAGGGCATTGCCTCTCTTGAAGCACCACTATCCTTCCTGCCAAGCTCTGAATGGCCTTGTTTTGTGTACTTTGTTTTCCCTTCTCCCGGGCTTCTGTATGTTCACTCAGCCAAGCCCACCCAACAGTCTGAGCAGTCTACAAAATAAAGCCAGCCTTCAAGGGCATGTGAATTGTAACACTACTAGCTGGAAGCCAATCACTTCCCAGGGTCCCCCTTTCCTGGAAGTCCCAGAGAACCCTCTAGTTGCTTACTTCTGTTTGTTGATCAGTCTTGAAGGAAAGCACAGCAGCTGACTGGAGAACAAATCCTTATATCCCACTCTTCAAGGATGAGTTCTCTGGCTCCAGGATGCTGGTTCTCAGCCAAGTCCATGGGCCTGGGAGGCTTACAGTTGTATAGACTGGAATGCAAGCAGGAGGAGTTGTGATGAAACCGGCCACACCCTTTACCTAAGATAAGCTCCAGTTGACTCTTGGGTTCTATTCCCAAAGAAGTTTCCTTCCTCATGAGGGCCTGCACCTATCCTGTTTTGCCCCATGATGCCAATTTGAACACCCTAGGTCTTCAAGCTTGTTTTAATAATCAGTATCCAAGGATAATAGCTGTGGTTTGTTCCCAGTATCCTCTTCCCTGTTGATTTTTCTACTGGAATTTTTTAAAGGCATGGTCTCTCAATGTAGCCCAGGTTGGCCTCCAACTCGTAAATCCTCCTGGGTTATTGATTTGAATGCTGAGATTGTAGATGTGCACCATGCTAAGGGCATTAGTTTGCCCTTTAGAAATGATGGAGGGTTCCCCCAGTTTCTACATATAAATCCTAGGATAGAACTCAATTCCTTATTTTGCTACGAACAACTTCATGAGCTCACCTTGACAAGAATTCTTATACTTTCCATGCATTTCATTCATTGATTCCACAAACACTTAGTGCATACCTGTCATGAGCCAGGCAGTGTTCCAGGCTCCTCAGGTACAAGTAAGCATATAAAAATACATCTGGGAGAAGGGTTAATTTGGGGCAGTGTAATGGGAACTGTGGTTTGCATGGTAGGCTTAGAATTCTGTCTTTGGGAATTCCCTTAGAGAATATCTCAAAGAGAGAGACAAAACGACTTCAAAGATTCTGAGATGCTAAGAGCTGAGGAGCTTTGATGCCCAAGCAAACAGCTGCACAAACCAGGCTTGAAGGAAAGAACCAAGCTAGCACTTGGGAGAGAAAGACAGCCAACGAAACTTAAGGCACATCTCAGATTTAATTTTAGTTTTTTTTTTTAATAGCAATAGGAAACTCTTAAAGGTTTAAAAATATTTTTGTAAAGATCTATTTATACTGTCTTACATGTGTGAGTGTTTTGCCTGTTTGTGTATGTATAACATGTGCATGCCTGGAGGCTATATAGAAAATGAAGGCTATATAGAAACTGAAGACAATGAATCAAGACAAAAATTGAGCCTTGATTCCTTTTGCAGGATTTTGCTTTCATTCTTTTAAAAATAATCAATAAAAATTTTTGCAAATAATAAACAATCATCAATAAAGGAGAATTTTCAGGACATCAAGAGGCAGAGAGCAGTTAAGAGATTACTCTGTACAGCTCGGAGGGGGGTATATGATAGCTATACTTTGGGTTGTGAATGAGTGAGTTTACTAAGTAT
Source organism: Mastomys coucha (assembly GCF_008632895.1). Taxonomy (NCBI): domain Eukaryota; kingdom Metazoa; phylum Chordata; class Mammalia; order Rodentia; family Muridae; genus Mastomys; species Mastomys coucha. The sequence continues at coordinate 106,340,253 of NW_022196897.1, forward strand.
ATAGCAAGCCAAGATAAGAGAATAAAACAGCAAGGGAAGAAACTCGCAGAGCATCAGACTAGTTACATCACCAGGTAGAAACTAGATCTGGAGAAAACACTTGGAGCTCTTATCAACAAAGAGAGTCCCAAAAGCCATTCCCCCCTCCTTTCCTTTCTCTTTATTTTTCATTCCCTTTTTCTTTTCCAAATGTCCAGGCCAATATGAATCTCTTATAACAGTGTATACAGCTAAACATAAAGGCTAAACATTGTGTTGAGGAAAACAATATGGAGTTAGAGCTAGTCCTTTCTCCCACACTATGAAGTGAGCCCCTGTGCAGTGGGGCGGGGCTCATTTCTCAGTTTGTGGCCATGGAGAAACATGGAAGTTAACTTGACCAGAGACTGGGGTATTAATGGGCAAGAGCCTTGGAACCATTTTGAGAGAATGACTAAAAGCAATCAAATTTAAAAGTAAACCAGGGACCGGAGAGATGGCTCAGTGGTTAAGAGCACTTGTTGCTCCTGTAAAGGACCAGCAAGCACCATGGCTCACAAGCGTCTGTAACCACAATTTCTGAGGTTCCAACAGGCACATGTGGTGCACATACATGCAATGCAAATGAAGTATGCTTAGGCACAAAATAAATAAATAACAATTTAAGAAGTAACTGATTCTAAACTGGATGTGGAAAAAAAAGTGGAGGCAGAATTAAGCTGCTAGGTAGAGACAAAGTGGGGCCCTTGATTCCCCAGACTTCCTGATGCAATTGAAGACATTTTCTTTTCTTTCTTTTTTTTTTTTTTTT
>NW_022196897.1:106341120-106349700 GCF_008632895.1 Mastomys coucha
AAAAAAAAAAAAAAACCCTGTTCCCTCCCCCTCACCCCTCCCCCTGCTCACCAACCCATCCTCTCCTGCTTCCTGGCCCTGGCATTCCCCTACACTGGGACATAGAACCTTCACAGGACCAGGGGCCTCTCCTTCCATTGATGACCGATTAGGCCATCCTCTGCTACATATGCAGCTGGAGCCATGAGTTCCACCATGTGTACTCTTAGGTTGGTGGTTTAGTCCCTGGGAGCACTGAGGGTACTAGGTAGTTCATATTGTTGTTCCTCCTAAGGGGCTACAAACCCTTCAGCTCCTTGGGTCCTTTCTCTAGCTTCTTCACTAGGGACCCTGTGCTCAGTCCAATGGATGGCTGTGACCCTCTACTTCTGTATTAGTCGGGTACTGTCAGAGCCTCTCAGGAGACAACTAGATCAGGCTCCTGTCAGCCAGCACTTGCTGGCATCTACAATAGTGTCTAGATTTGATGATTGAATATGGGAAGGAATCCCAGCTATAGAGGAAACTGGGTGTGTTCTACAGTGGAGACAGTAATCTGTGAGAACCACGCTTTTGGTTTTGAATGAGTGTGTTTGTTGAGTAAAAGAACAAATAATGAGTAGCAGATAGAAACAGCAGATAGCAAAAAAAAAAAAGCAAACAAAAACAAAAACAAAAGAAACATAGTCAAATCAGCCAGCTTTCAGCACCCAGCTGTGGTTACTGTTGTGTCCTGACTGAGGGAGCCAACAAAGGAGAAAATATGGAATATCCAGCAAGTGGAGAACAGTTGGTTTCCCCACTGATGGAATGTTTCCAAGGAAACAATGTTTCCAATCTTGAGATGTTTACTCTATTTCTTCTTAGCAGAAGGGGGTCTTTGAGACAAACATTCTTGGGTCTACATCTGTAGAACCAACCCTGGTCCAGAGCCAGCGTCCCACAACACGTGACAATTTACCAATAAAATGTGTATTGCAAGTAAGGAAATTTGAGCAACTTGACATTGTGGTGAAGAATGAGAAAACAGGCTGCAGACAAAGCTGCTTTAAAAACATAACGCAATGGGCCTTGATCACAAGTGAACCTCAGGGAGCGGCAACCGCTGAGCTTCCTTCCTCTTTCTCTCCTTCCCACGCTCTTCCTAGTCTATGTGTCTGTGCCTGTAGGATTTGGTGAAGAGGTTGTATCATGTCTGACCTATGACCCACCTTAACTATAGCTGTGACCCGACAGCACGCTTTCATCAGGAATATCTCATATTCTACAGCGGGACTCTAATCTGCTTGGCATTTACACCTGTTCAAACTTTAGAAAGGAGAGGGTATTGGTGGAGCATTAAAAAATATACTACTGTAAGAATTTAAGGCCAGGCTGGGTGATACAGGAAGATGCTGTCTCTCCCCAACCCCTCCAAAAAAAAAAATAAATTAAAAGAAGTTGACACACACCCCTATGGTCAAACCTTAACCACTGGTATCCAAGATGTGGGGATGAACACTCTTCCTGGTCTCCTTCAAGGAAGGCATTCTGAGCTATGTTCTACCTGGCATCTCCAGGGTCCTCAGAGGACTGACCTTCATATGACCATAGCAGTGACCAGTGTATTAGCACAATAACATAAAATTTATCTTAATAATTTTACACTGTCTGTATAAAGGGGACCTAGTACTTTTAAAACATTGTGCAGTTGCCACCGTATCTACTTCTAGAGGGTCTGCACCATGCCCTACGGGAACTGCATACCCATTAAACTGTCTCCATTCCTCCCATCCCACCAGTCACAGGAAACCACCAAGCTGTTGCCTAGATCTATGAACTTACTCTTTCAATACCACAAACAAATGGAATCATATAATATACGCCTTACAGCACTAGTCCCTCATGAATGAAGTCAGAGCATGCCTTCAAGGCAGTGATCTGGTGGGAGAACCTGAAGCAGAAGCCATGCGGGAATACCGTTTAATAGCTTGCCACCCACGGCTTGCTTGGCATCCTTTATTATGCAGCCCGGCACCACTTGCTAAGAACTGGTGCTGCTTATGCTGGATTAGACTCTCCAGTAGCAATCAGTAATCAAGAAGATCCCCCCCCAACTTGCCTTCAGGCTAATCTGATAGAGACATTTTCTCAAGTGAAGTTCCTTCTTCCCACATGAACCTAGCCTGCGTCAAGTTGACCAAACAAACAAAAACAAAACAACAAAACTATTACACCCATTTTTTCAGATTTAAACAAATAAACAACTATCCAGAGAGATTATGCGATTTCTCTCAGGTCACGCAGGTGAGGCGAGGCTCTTAAATTGTCATCTTTTTCTCTGTCATGTGACCGACAGCCTTGAAGGGGCTTACCCATTCTCCACAGAGGAAATGGCTCTCTGACCTCCCTGTACGACATTACCAAAGTAGTAGCCTCTAACTGCCTTCTAAATACTCATGCTTATACCTATAGAAAAGTACACCTCTCACCCTCATAGAAGAAGATTTTTTGCAGCAGAGACTAACAGAGAGATCTACAGCTCGTTGAAAACACAGATGACGGGTGACAGAGATGTGCCCAGGCCCATATGAGGCATCTATAACACATCTAAGGCTCAGGGAACATCATGGAAATGAGGGGTGTAAAGCCGAGGACCAGGACTGTTGTATGATAGTGTCCTCCAGGCAAGGGTGCTGCTCCCAGGAACTTGCAGCAATATGGCTGCCTGCAAAGACCCACAAAGAACATGCTAGCCAACATGCCAACACGGACGAAGGAAAATTCCACAAGGCCCCCCTCAGATGAAGAGCTATAGGCCGTCAGTGGCTGCTGAGAACCAGCGGTTTGTTTGTTGTGTTCTGTGCCAAGGTCTCAGTGTTAAGTGGTCATCCCTAAACACATGCAAATTAGAGGGGTGCCCATTGGACTCTGTGAGTTACATATATGACAAAAATGACTACAGACAATCATAGAGTCAGGTTAGGGGTGGGACAGAGGACAACCTGAACAGGGAGGGACGGGTGGACACAATAAAAACATGATACTTTCATGAAATCCTCAAATCATAAACAAGGGAAATTTTTTTTTAAGATTTTATTTATTTATTTTATGTGAGTACACTGTTGCTGTCTTCAGATACGCCAGAAAAAGGCATTCGATCCCACTACAGATGGTTGTGAGCCACATGTGATTGCTGGGAATTAAACTCAGGACCTCTGAAAGAGCAGTCTGCTGGAAGGCATGCTCTTAACTGCTGAGCCATCCCTCCAGCCCAGGGAAAATTAATAAAACAAAATGTATGAGAAAAGAACTCTGCCTCTCTGGTCAGCTTGCTGCTCTCCAGATACATGCTCTAACTGAAAAACTGCAACAGTACACACGGTACTTCTTCTGTGAACAGCTTTTGTCTGTGACCAAAGAGACCTCTGATCTCTTGACAATGGCGTTTCCATCCTGATCCCTTAGGCTCCAGGGTTCCTAAGTCCCTGTCACAGGCCCAGAGACTCTGTCAGCATCTGACAATTCCCAGCCTATTGTTTGCAGACAGTTCTACTCACCTGATGAATGAACCCAAGCAACTCCCAGAACAACTGCGAGTTTAAGCCAGAAGAAAAACATCCTGACTAGGTGATGGAAAGTTTATTCAGAGCCTGACAAGAAATCAGGTTGAGATCATTATGAGTCAGTTTTCAATGTTGTTAATGATTATTCTGGCTGGGATTTTTGTTGGTCGGAACAGACGGTACAAAAATCATTATGGTAAGGTGTGGCTGCTTGCTAACCTAGGCTAACCAAACCCCTGTCCTAGGCAAGAGGCCAGGGCAACACTGGGCTGGATGGCTGTGCCACTGTTTCAGCCCTTGCTGGATGCTCCAGGAGAGCCATGTCTTTATTCTTGGACGCTTGTTGTTTGGGGCTCAAAATAAGAACTTCATAACATCTACAGTTTGGTCTGGTTTTGCCTCCATCTTTCCCTGTGACCCCTCACTACCCCATAAATAATTGCAAATGGATGGACTCAATGGACTCTCTCCACAGACAAAGAAAGTCATGGTATTTTAAAAGATTTATTTTTATTATTTTTAATTATATGTAGATGTGTGTGGGCATGTGAGTGAAGGTGAAGTAGGTAGCTCCCTGGCACTAAAGTTACAGGCAGGTGTGAGCCACATGACGAGGGTGTCAGGAACCAAAACTCAGGTCCTCTGGAAGAGCAGCAAGTGCTTAAGCACTGAGCCATCTTCCCAGCCGGTAAGTCCTGGTATTTGTCAGAAACGGAGTTGATGAGAAGCCTCATTGCTTTGTAAACACAGTATCCTGAAAGGAAACAGTGTGCACGTCTGGTGATTGGTGTTTTAGCTCAAGACAAGGTGCTAGGAATGCCTTGTGATGGTTTCAGCAATGCTTCAAGGCTGAAGAGTAACACGTGATGTGTCCTCCAAGTACCACCAAGCAAGCTTCTTAACTTCAAAGCAGAAGCTGTTTCTGCTCCATTCCAGGCCAGAGATTCACCTCAGCTTCTCCATAAATGATGCTGTAGTCTTGGGTGGTGAGAAGCGTCTCAGAGTCTCACTGCTGAGATAGCTGTCATTTCTTCCATGTAACTGGTCACCTCAGAATCTGAAAGTCCCTGTCTGATCTTCACTTCTGACCCACGCACGGCAAATGAGGTTAGCAACGGAAGACAGAAAGTCTGGTTCCTAAGTCACTTGGTAAACAATAGTGGCAAGTCCAGATGAGAGAATAATCTCATTTCTAGCTCATTTCTTAGTATAAATCTTCAAACTTTGTCAGCCCAGTTACTTTTTTTCCGGTCTGTCTGTCTGTCTGTCTGTCTGTCTGTCTCTCTGTCTCTATGTGTGTAAAGATGTGCATGTGTGTGGGGTGGTGAGGGACTGGGATTGGGAACCTTCCTTGATGTCCCTCTGCCTTATTCCTTGAGGCAGAGTTTCTCAGTTGAATGTCTGCCTTCTCCACATTGGAACTGTGCACCATGCTTACCTAACACTACTTAGGTCTGGAGATCTAAACTCTAGTCCTCATACTTGGTAGCAAGTATATATATGTATATACACATATATACATATATACAGAATGTGTATATATACATATATATACATATATACACATATATACACATATATACATATATATACAGAACTACCTACCCACTCCATGACTTTTTAAGTTAAGACACAGGCAGTACACCCAGAGTTACACCAACCCTAAGAAATGCTACAAATCTCCATCATACTTCCATACTTAGGTGGTTGTTCTGAACAAAAGAACAATGGTTCTCTCTGATGGCCATGACAGAAACTGCTTTGACAGAAACCAGCACCTTGATTATTTGATTTCAATATAGCATGGATCTATAAAACAAATAGAAGCAATAAAAGGTTGTGCGAGGTTGAGTTCTCAAAGTCAACAGAAGTGAGTTTCAGGTTGCTGATTGATGGTGCAGAGAAAGGAGTTTGGTCTTTTCAAGGGCAGGGTTGATGCTGCCTGTATGGCCAGTCTGACCAGCAGCACATTCCAAGAGTGCTGGTGCAACTCTTTCAGCCTGTAAGCTGTAGCAGTGGCTGCCCTTGCAAAAAGATCAAGTAGAGCGTGTTTGGATTGAACCCACAACCCGGAGCCACCTTGACGTTAGATGGCGTTGGGCTTGATCCTGTCTTTGCAATTAACTTGTGTTCACAAACAAATAACCTCCTCTGTAAACCTTACTTTCTTGTCTTAAAAATAAAAAAATAAAAAATAAATAAAAACAAGATAGGGTTTTTCTGTGTAGCCCTGACTGTCCTGGAACTTTCTGTGTAGACTAGGTTGGCCTCAAACTCAGAGATCTACCTGCCTCTGTCTCCTGCGTGCTAGGATTAAAGGCGTGCACCACCACCGCCTGGCGGTTTTCTCTTTTCAAAAGGGGATATGATATTAGTATCTCTTTTCAGAGCTGTGAGGTTTACAAGAGATGGCACACAAAAAGACTGGGACAACTTCTAGGTCCAGAGTCAATAAATACAAGAATGCTTGCTGCTCTTGTAGAGGACCCAAGTTCATTCAGTTCACAGCACCCATATCAGATGGTTCACAGCTGCCTGTAACACTCAGCTTTGACACTTTCTTCTGGTCTGTGGAGACCAACACATGTATGTGCACACACAGAGACATTCATATAATCCATAAATGAATAAATAAATAAACAAACTAATATTTTAAAGGTCACACATCTGCGCTGGCTTCACTCTCCCACCTTGTTTCTGCAGAGGCTGCTTCTTGGACCTAGACCTCCCTACCATTGTCCCATTCCATTGCTGGGTAATTCACTTCTGTCTGAGGCAGTTACTATCAGTGACCCTCACAGCGAGCAGCTCAGGTTGCTTTCGTGGTAGTGAGGAGGCAGAGCTATGGTTGCTGACACAGTCTTTGCTATGAGAGCAAAGGTGTCTGCTGAGTAACCATGAGCCTCAGTCCCAGTCTCTGGAGCTAGAGAAGCCTCACAAAGCTCTCAGCTTCCCGCAGGAGCTGGGACTTTACGCTCTGCTTTAGATCTCTAAACTCACTTGTAGATCTCTGACATCATGGAGAGAAAGTGAGCTACATTTTTCCTATTTATCATACAACAGAGAGAACTTGAGCTAACAAAAGTAGTATGTCTTTTTCAAAATTGAAGATTGATTTTACTATCTCCTGTGCATTAACTTAAATGTTCCCATGTCCCATTAAGTTCTATCCTGGCTCTTGCTTGCTATGTTGATACATTCGGCATATCCCAAGCTAAATTCATTTTTAACAAGATCATTTCCTCTTATGCTGCCTCTCCACCACCACCCCCCCCCCGTGTCTCTGTCTCTCTCTGTCTTTCTCTTTGTGTTTCTGTCTCTCTCTGTCTCTCTGTCTCTGTCTCTCTGTCTCTGTCTCTGTCTCTCTCTGTCTCTCTGTCTCTGTCTGTCTGTCTGTCTGTCTGTCTGTCTGTCTGTCTGTCTCTCTCTCTCTCTCTCTCTCTCTCTCTCTCTCTCTCTCTCTCTCATGTGTCAGTGAGGCAGGCAGTGAGAGAACAACCTTGGTGTCACTCTTCATCTGCCAGCCACATTGAGGCAAGGTCTCTCACTGGCCTGGAACTTGCCACCTAGGGCATCCTGAACCTCCAAAGACCCACCCTGCCTCCTCAGCACTGGGATTACAAGGCCACACCTCCACAGCCAGCAGTGAGATGACAGGAGCACAGCTTTCTAGATGAACCCTCTGGATTTCAGACTCAGATCCTCTGAGCTATCTTCCCAGCCCCGGCACTCTGCGTTCTAATCTCACATGCTTGCTACGTAAGGTCTCTGAGTCTTCCACAAAAGTAAGACTTCCCCTGTGGTGAGGAACCACTGTTAATGCACCATGGCCAAGCCCACTGGCTAAAACCCTGGACCTCATTATCAGGCTTCCTGAGTTTGATGTGTTCCTCCCCCACTTGCAGCCATGTAGCTTTTACTCTTTTGTTTAACCTCCTCCTATGCAAAACAGCGAAGCTATCAGAGTTAAGATAGCCAGAGGGTTTTTAGCAGGAGGTGGGTTCCTAGTCCTGGATGCAGTCTGTTACTATTCTATCATTACAAATGTCCGAAATATTCCTTTGTTTTTATTACAGCAGCTCTAGTTTCAGCTGTTACTTGTATCCTGGGTTACCCACACACCTGCTTAATGCTTTGTTCTGCTTTTGACGCTCATCCCATCCTACAGGGCTCTAACAGACTACTTCCTAAAACACCACGGAAGTCTCCAGACCGATCCAAATGGTCCTCTCCCTATATCTGTAGCCTGCAGCTTGCACTTTTCTGGGCATGAATTTACCCATCCCATTGTCTGTCTGCTGTGGTGTGGTGATGGAGGACACAGGTTCTGCAGCTCTGCTAACTTTGTAACCCTTGTGTCTGTCACTGTGTGCCTCGGTTAGTTCAGAAACTCTATCTAGGCTACTTCTTTACTTACAAGGTGTTTTTCACTTATTGCTGTCTTTCTAAGATGGATTTTGAGCATAGAGGGAGCTTACACACCCTCACATGCACAGGAGTATAGTTCTCTGGCTCCTCTCTGCTCTTGATGTCCTGTGCTAGGTTCTGCTGAGGCTTAGACATCTATTTTTGTTATATGAACATTGTATTGAACCCCTCTTTCTTCCACCAAAGCTGTAATTCCTCCTCTAGAGCTTCCCTTGGCCTGACTCCAGGCCCTTGTTGGTCCACATAACTGATAACACAGTACTTTTGTCATTTTTCTACTTTATTAAAGAACTCGTGTTTCATGCTCCACACCAGCTGTGGAGAACCATGATGCTTCTCTACATCATGGTTCCTCCGCATGTATGTCCTTAGAAATTTCTCCATATTACAGCCCATCTGGAGCAGGCCAGAGGATTCAGCAGGTAAAAGGGCTATGCAAGCCAGATGACCTGAGTTGGATCCATGCTGAAGGGAGAGAACCAAAGTTGTCTTCTGACTTCCACATACTTGGGTCATACACACACACACACATACACATCAAGTACACATATGCACACACATATACTGTTAGCATCAAGAACCTGCCTGCAGCAGATATGTGGGCGGGTCCACAGACCTGTCACCAAGG
>NW_022196897.1:106356270-106376671 GCF_008632895.1 Mastomys coucha
CCATCATATACACATCAAACCCATGTATATATACATACACATCAAACCCATGTATATATACATACACATCAAACACACATGCACATATACACATCAAGCACACTCTTGCACACACACATACACATCTTGTACACACATACACATCAAACACACATATACATGCACACATATACATCAAACATACATACATACACACAATAATTTTTTAAACCTCTTATTTCCTCTAACTCTATGACCATGTGTGCATATCAACTGTCCCTGTTCTTTCAGGGCATTGATGTCGGTTAGACTGTGAGCTTCATGTATTTTCTTGGGTAGAGACCATGCTTCCTCCCACAGACCTAACACAATATCTTTTTTTAAAGATTTATGAGTATATTGCAGCTGTCTTCAGACACACACCAGAAGAGTGCATCAGATCCCCTTACAGACGGTTGTGAGCCACTATGTGGTTGCTGGGAATTGAACTCAGGACCTCTGGAAGAACAGTCAGTGCTCTTAACTGTTGGGTCATCTCTCCACCCTAACCTAATACAATATTAAACAGTCACTGAATACTGTGCTTATTGATTAAACTTTGGGGACAAAATACTTGAGAGAGATTGTAGACTATCTCTTACATTATGCTAAATACTATATTTACATGATCATATACAATTTTCTCATTGGTTTATAATTAGTAGTATTATTGTGTACCTTTGGCAGGTTTAGGAACTGTGAATTACGGAGATTAAGTGATTTTTTCCAAGAAGCAACTAGGACTCCAACTCTATCTGACTCCAAGTCCCATGGTTTTAAACCTCTCCTTTCACAGGTACCATTGTCTCAGCTGCCCAGTGTGTTTTTCAGTTCTTCCTAGTTAGATCTTCAAGCTGTGCAATCATTAGTTGAGGCTGTCGGTGACCACACCTCACCCTTGCTTTCCAGTTTGTATATTTACTTCTCTTCTCCCCTAAGTAGCTGTACTTTCATTCCGCACTCAGCACAGCTTCCCTTGCCCGCAGGCTGCAGACTATATTCCTCATCCCATAAAAATGATGTACAGAATGCCACACATTCCACTATTGAAATTGGCCAGTCTTCTTTATGTTGCATGCACACAAATAAATATGCACAAATGCCACAACTCATATGTGGAAGCCAGAGAACCATCTGTGGGAATTGGTTCTCTTCCTCTACCATGCAGGTACTGGGATCACACAACATAGTAAAAGCCAGCTTTGAACTCTCTCTCCTCCTTATTTAGGCTCTTATTAGGACTGCGGTTACAAGATACATGCTGGTGTGCCTAGATCTATGCTTAATTCCGGGGATACCTTTAATCCAAGCAGAGGCAGAGGCAGGAAGTTCTGAGTTCAAACCAGAGCTACACAGGGAAACTGTCTCAAAAACAAACAAACAAAAACAACAAAAGAGAGGGACATTTCTCCGAGGAGAAGGCAAATCACAATATAAATGACAATATAAATGATTAGGGCCTTTGAGAGAGTCTGGCTGGGCAATGGTGGCACATGCCTTTAATCCCAGCACTTGGGAGGCAGAGGCAGGCAGATTTCTGAGTTCAAGGCCAGCCTGGTCTACAGAGTGAGTTCCAGGACAGCCAGGGCTACACAGAGAAACCCTGTCTCGAATAACCAAAAAAAAAAAAAAAAAAAAGACTCTGAATAAAGGTGCCTGCCACCAAGCCTGAGGACTCAAGTTTAATCCCCAGGAACCACACAATGAAAGCAAAGAACTAACCCCCACACATTGTCCTCGGACTTCCACACATGTACACATACACACAAACTTATACACACACCCACACCAGAATACATACACATATGCGTGCGCACACACACACACACACACACACACACACACACACACACACACGATGTGGGAAAATGAGAGATTATCACCTGAAAATAAAAATATAGTGATCATGCTGTCTCAAATTCACTCTATAGCAGAAGTTGGCTTTGAACTTCTGCTCTTCCTGACTCTACCTTCACTGCCTACACTGCTGGGAGTACAGATGTGTCACCACCCCTGACTCTTCTGTGGTGCTAAAGATAGAATCCAGGGCTTTGGACATGCTAGCAAACAATCTACCAACTCATCCACGCGCCCAGCTAAAGGGTCTTTTATTGTTGTTTTGTTTAAGACAACAACAAACTGACCTCAAATGTATAATCCTTCTGCCTCAGCCAAGGGTTGTCATATGCAGTCATGCCCAGTTATAATCTCTGCTTTAAACATTGTAATTTGCTATTAATTCATTACTGACTTTAGCTTAACTAAACCACATACATATCCACTCATGTGATTTAAATTTTAGCACACGTACTGTGCTAAACGCTAGTAATAAAACTATTGTGTTTGGACTCAGTTACCTAAATGCAAATTTGATAGATTGGGGTATGGACTTTATTTTTTCTTTTTAACTATTTGTGGGATGGAAGGAAGGAGTTGTATATATAAGCTAAGTCTCTGGTTTATTCATAAACAAAATGATCAGCTTGATTTAGCTTTCTCTGAGGTAACATATAAATCTAAGGTTGGGACTCTGATGGAAAACCTAAAAATGTGACTAAGCTAACAAAATGAGAGAGGCAGAGGGTTGCACAATCTCTCCAAACCATTCGCATTAGAGTTTACTTAGCAGCTTAATCTTCCAGTCAGCTAGCACATGACTTTGCCCTTAGAAATGAGGACAAGGCTTTCCTCTCTTTAACTTACATTGAGATTACATGCCAGGCCAAGCACCACAGCATTCTGGGAAGCTCCTGCATGTGCTCACAGGCATCTGTAATTGCATGTTCTTGGTCTTTCAAATTGGTTTTATAGCCAAGTTAATTCATTCCATCTCCAAAGGATATGGGGTAAGTGTAGACCATTGTTAAGCATATAGCTATGAATCAGCTGGTGATATGGCTTGTAGGGTAAAGGCATTTGCTGCCAAACCTATTCAGTCGCTGGAACTCACAAAGTAGGAGAAAACTGATCGTTGCAAGTTATTCTCTGGCTTCCACACGTGCATCATGGCACTCCCACATGTGGGTGTATACACACACACACACACACACACACACACACACACACACACACACACCAAAGTAAAGTAAAGCTAGGAGTGACACCAGGAAGTCTAGCCTCCTTATTCAGGCTAAGAAAGTTAACTTAAAGTATTGGAGCTGGGGCTTGGGAAGATGGCACAGTAGGTAAAGTACATGAAGAACCCACAGAACACATGGGCTGCCAATACATATCTCTAATTCCAGTGTTCTTACAGTAAGATGGAAGGTGAAGACAGAAGGATCCCAGAGATTCATGGACCAGCTAGCCTGACAAATGCAGCAGCAAACCACAAAGAGACTCTATCCCAAACTGGAAAGTGAGGTGATGATTCTACACTGTGGCTGCTTCAAGGTCACTGTGTTATGTAAGTAAGCCCCAGAAACTCATTGGTTCCCCAGGGTGAACTCTAATGGGTTTGTACTTTGATGTTCACATCTCCCCCAGGGAAGCAGTTTTTACAATAGTAAGGTTTGTGGGTTTTTGTTGTTGTTTGTTTGTTTGTTTTGATTTTGGGGTCTTGATGTATAACTGCCTTGTCTGGAACTTGTCACAGTACACCTGTCTCAATCCCCCAGCTGCTGGAATTACAGGTATGTACTCCTACTCCCAACAAGCCCTGATGCCAAACTCGACACTACTGGGTAGAGCCTATGCTGCTTAGGAACTCACCTTAGAAACTTGCTCTCATATTCATCAAATTTCCACAGAAAATACACTTCTCTTATCAAAAGGAAGGTTGGTTACATTTGGGGGTCCTCATGGAATGAGCTTGAGAGTAAGCATGGATTGCTGGGGGGTTGAGTGTGGGATCACAAAATGCATAAACGATAAACTAGGACTTCAAGGTCTGAAAAAGATCACCAAGGAAATACGTGCACACTGGAATAAATGCATGGGAATATATCTGATCTATCTCCCTAAGGATACTCACAAGGATTAAAGCTGCATAAAAATAAAAGGTGGATTGATCTGAGCCAGCCAATTATTCTTCGATGACAGGGTCCTAAGTGGGAGGGCCAAGACATCAGAAGATGAAGACAGGAAAAGTTGGGCATTGGGAAGTATTGGACAAGCTGATGGCTTGCAAGCTTTAGTCAGAAGTACAGCATCTACATCCAGGGAAGAAATGGACAGAGTCCACAGAGGCTATCACACAACCGGACAAAGTCAACAGGAAACGAATCAAGCAGGGTTGCACAAAGGGAACAGTGTTTCAAGCGCCTTACAGATGTAGCACACAGCCAGCCGCCCTTAGGATGGACTGATAGCTAGCTAACTCCAGTCTCTACAGAGGGGAATGCCAAATTCCCAGGAACTAAAACCTTAACTCCTTTGAAGCCCTGGCCACCAGATCCAGACTGGCATTGCAAAGTCTGTTCTTGGGCAATGACACAGAGCCAGGTTCCTATTGTTCTTTCATTAGGGTCTCTGAGAAAAGAACTGGATTGGCCTGGCTTTCAACATTGGACATTTGGTTGAAACACTGAGGGCAGCAGACAGAGAAGTGTTGCTAGCTTAGCCTCTGAAGGACAACAGTTCATACCCAAGAACTGTTGTGGGGTTTGTGTGTTCTTTGTTGCTTCTTGGGTTTTCCCGGCATCCTTGCACGGGACCCAGGCTTATCTTCACTGTATCATTCCAATGTTAGCATGTGTGCTGCCAAATGTAAATGTGTTTTGCCTGTTTGTGCATCTGTGCACCACATGTGTGCCTGATGCCTTTGGAGGCCAGAAGAGGGCATTGGATCCCTGGGAACTGGAATTACTGACGACTGTGAGCCTCCATATGGGTGTTATGAGTCAACCCTGGGTCCTCTGGAAGGACAGCCAGTGTTCTTTAACTGCTGGGCCATTTCTGCAGCCCCGCACTCTGTTCTCTTATGGTAATAGGTTGCATTGCTTATGAGACCCAGAGGAAAGATTCTTCTCTTTCCTTAATAGTTTTTCTGGCCTAGAAAGAAAAAAAAATCATGAAAAGAGGGAAGACAATCACTAAAAGTAATTCTCAAGGGCTGGAGAGATGGCTTATCAGTTAAGAGCCCTGGTTGTTCTTCCAGAGGCCCTGAGTTCAATTCCCAGAAACCACATCTGTAATGGGATCCCAATGCCCTCTTCTGGTGTGTCTGAAGACAGCTACAGTGTACTCATATACATAAAATAAATAAATCTAAACAAACAAACAAAAAAAACTCTCAAAACTATACCAAAGCCCAATAGTAGAATTCTAGAACAAAAATATTCAAAATTGCAATAAATAATCAAAAGTTGTCTTCCAATTTCATCAACTGCTGCAGACTGCCATTAATAAAACTAACCCAGTACCTCAGAGTGACCAATACATGCAGAATGGTGCTCTGATAAAAATGTCTAAATGATCTTTCTAATTAAGAAGAGTTTTAAGAGGTAATTTAACTGAGCATGTTGCAAAAATTGGGTTAAAGTTGGAAGGCATGCTAAATCTTATAATTACTTCCAGAAAACACAAGTTAGTTCTCCCAAAAGAACAAGTCCAGACCCAATTACTCATAATGGGCTGCCTGGTATAATAGGCCCTGCTGCACTGATTTGGGTCTGGCATACACTGACATTTTTATACCCACAGTAATGGAATTATAATGACTACTGACTGAAATGAATTTAGTCAGGTCTGATTAGACTTCGGGTTCGACCTGCTACATAGGGAAGAACACACGGTCTCCTCAGACTTGCTCCTGAAAGCTGGAGGTGGGCTGTGGTAAACTCACAAACAAGACACATATCGGTCATGCTACAGTCAATTATCTAGCACTTAGCCACTGAGTGCCTTGCCCGATGCTGCCCTGTATTCCAAGACTCATGCCATAACCAATGAGTTTTCCAGAAAGGACCATTGTAAAGTCTAGGGAAAGTGTACGCTAATCTACAACCCTACTCAGTTTTTATATTAACTACCCTTCACATCCATTTTATGTGCAAAGTCATAAAAAATATTAGAGAAAAGGGACTCTATGTCATAAAGTCCACTAAAAATTAAGATTAACGGTTAATAATAATTCATTGGATACTAGAATCTCAAGATGCTACCGTATCCAGGATTGTACTAGTGTAACAGTTCTATCAAGCCACTACCTCAAAGTTATGAAGCTCATGATATATATAACTTACATGACAGATTAAGTCTCAAAACTTGAGAAATGTCATTACTATCTTCAAAACTTAATAGGAGCAGATTGTCTAGTCATTTAAGGGATAACTGAAGGGAGTCTAATGGCTGTAGACTATAAGATACACTACAATCCCAACATTCTTTAACATCTTTAAATTCTCACAAGTTGCTAATTGCTGCTTGTGGTGGTTTGAATGAGAATTCCCCACACAGGCTCATGAATTTGAAGACTTGGTTCCCAGATGGTGGTCCTGTCTGGGAAGACTTAGGTGTCTTTCCTAAAGGAAGCGTGTCACTGGGTGGGAATGAGGCAGTGTGTGTGGTGGGAGGAGGCAGAGGGAGGGTGCTTAAGGCCTCTCCCTATTTGTAGGTTGCTGTTCTGTGCTTGTGGTAAAGGATGTGAGTTTTCAACATTCTTGCTTCTAGCCACCACACCAGGATGGTTTACCTCTGGAACCAAAAGCCCAAATAAACCTTTCCTTAAGTTGCCTTGGTCATGCTGTTTCTTTACAATAAAGCAAGAAAAGTAACAGTACCTTAGTGCAGCTCAGCTCTACCAAGGAGCCAGCATAACTCCTAGGTCTGAGGATGTTAAGGAAAAGGAACAATTCCTAAAACCTTAAGCCATGCAGCAATGCAGTATTAGTGTTCTATCTTACTACAAAGTTACACGACAGCACCTATGGCCTTGGCAGAATGCAATGTCAACCTGTAGACTGGCAGAGGAAAAGCCACGACTACTGTGGCTCACTTCCTGCTCCCCCTGCCCACAACACACATCCCCTTCTTATAGTACTTGTACATAGTATAGTGTCTAGTATAGTACAGTACAGTATAGTACTTATCTGACTTGCGGACAGATGCTGCCTATCTAAGCTGTTTGGGGGTTTAGAAGTGTCCAGCTGACAAGAGATAGAACATATCTGGAACAAACATCATTCATTATAGCAGGTACAAAATTAAGGCATTATACGTATGGTTTATTAGCACTTATAAAGCTAGATAAATATAAAACATCAGCAAAAAAGTGGTCAAAAGCACAATTTTCAAGTTGTACTTTTTCTCATCGTTAAGGTTGTGTTCAAACTAAAAGCACAAGTCTTTAAAAAACTGCAGTGTTCATTTCAGACTGTTTGCCCATAGCAAAAGGTCAACACTATATTCCTGAACTATACTCAAGTGTATATTTTTACCAAGGACCTATGTGAAACTTTTTCCAAAATATAATCTAGGTCACAAAACCCAGGTTTGGGAATTTTTTTTTTTAACTTAGGCTAAAGGTTGTTGTGACTCAATAAATGGCTAAAACTTGAAAACTGATAGAATCCCAGAAAACTGGACACACAACGATGAGGCCCCTAGGATGTATGCCACTCTTTTGACGGCTTTATTTTTATACTCTTTGTTGGTCTGTAGTTTAATCATCATTTCATGGTCTACGCTCAATAGTGTGCTAAGGAAGAAACGTGTGTGTGTTGGGAGTGTGGCAATACAACCAAATTCATCATTAGGTCCTGAATGTATCAAGTCCAATTTTTATTGCCCTGAACTTAAGGAAGAAAGATCTAATGCCACTGTGTGGGGGTTGAAATAAGTACCAAAAGAAAAGCAGTTCCCTCCACCTCCAATAAGCAGGAGCTGCTGCTCTTCTAGAAGGAGGGCGCTGCTGTGGTTGTGCAACATTAACGGCCATGGCACAGACGCTGTGTCAATCTGATATTCAGAGCTCAACCCTGTAGTCAAACTGATAACAGTCACTCCAGGAACCGAGGAGGAATGAATCCAGACCCCTCCAACCAGAAGCAGTTTTCCATTAAATATATGAGAGGTGTGAGAGTACCTTGGGGTAATGGGGGGCTGGATATCTATTGATTCCCAGAGAAATCCAGTGGACACTGGTCTGAGAAAGAGTACAGAGTTCAACGGTTCCTCGGAAGCCCCGAGACCTCCAGCGATAAGTGCTCCCCCTTGCCAACTGCAGGCGCTATGGGAATGCCGACCTTCAGGTGATGTGCCTTGTACTGGGATTCTGACCCATGCCATGGTCTCTACATGTAGAAAACAACAGTCACTTAGTACAGGTTCTGCCACACTTCGGCCACCATACACAAATAAGTATCTTT
This sequence comes from Mastomys coucha, assembly GCF_008632895.1. Classification (NCBI taxonomy): domain Eukaryota; kingdom Metazoa; phylum Chordata; class Mammalia; order Rodentia; family Muridae; genus Mastomys; species Mastomys coucha. The sequence continues at coordinate 106,364,598 of NW_022196897.1, forward strand.
GATTCTGATAGTATACCTCCGTTGTTGAATGCCGCCAACGTGACAGCATGCACCCTTCTTCCAAGGCAGCCTTTGTTACCCTTACATTTTGGCCCTCAGTGGAGTTCTTCTCACTTTTGAATAAATCTAGTTGGAGAGCCCCAGAGGCTGGACTTACTGGGGATCGTCTCCCTCCAAGAACCAAAACCCGAGTATCAGAAAGCCTTGTCATGGTGTGATAAAGGCGTCCATCCCACTGGCTTTCAGTCCCCAAAGGACTTATTTCGCAGCCTTTCCATTCAGAGTCACAGGACCTGGAGAGTAAGTGAAACACGCTCACTCGGCAGTGTCGTCCCTCTTGCTCTCCAAAGCCGCCTGCGCTGAAAATGATGCCAGGACTCAAGAGGACAGAGGTGTGGCCATACCGCTTCAGGCTTGAGTGCTGGTGGTCGCTAGTGACCACTCTGGCAGAAAGGAACCCTGAAGGCGAAGCAGGATCTGTGTGAAAAGAAGTCTCTGAGGACAGAAACACTGGAGTTTCTGACAGAATGTCTCCCTTAGATGCTGCCAGGATGAAATAGTGGGAACACTTCAGATGCCACTCCTCATATTCATCAAAGGGCTCAAGCATCTCAACCCGCCGGCGCTCCTCGGCCGGGAGAAGGCGTCGATAGAACTCGTTCAGGTCCAGGGCGCGGCAGGCAGTCCAGCCCGCTTGAAGGAAGCGCTGGCGCTGGGCCTCCACGTCGGGAAAGAGCTCCAGGCCATGCAGCGGTGAGTGCAAGCGCCGAAAGTGCTGCAGCATGATCTGCCCAAAGGCATCACCCGGCTTCATCTGCTCGTAGATCACGAAAAGGGCGTCGGGGAAACGCTGGGCGGTCCAGGCGATGAGAGCTGCAGCACTGGAAGGCTCCAAGTAGGTCAGAACCGCCTCGGCCAGGAGCAGCGTGGGAGAGGTGGCGTCCAGGCCAGCGCCGTCCAGGGCCTCTCCTAATCGCTGGAGCTCCCGCAGGTCGGCGCCCAGGAGGCAGTAGTCCGAGCTCTCAAAGAACAGCGTTGACGCCGGGTCCCCAATCTTGAAAGGACCGGTCTGCGCGCACAGCTCCGGGGTCTCCTCGATCCTCTTCGCCTTGAGCCAAGACACGTCCGGGAAGTCCACCTCCCATACGGCAGCGCGGGCCAGGAGACCCGCAGCTTTCAGACGAAAATAAAGCGAGTCGTATCCCGAGCCCAAAGATAGGATCTGCGCCCTGATCGGGGACGGGAGCGCGCCAGTGAGTTCGAGGAAGGCGCGCACGCAGTGACGCACGGCGCGCGCGCGCACGTAGTAGCCGCGGTGGATAAGCGGCGCCCGCCGCACGGGCCCGGGGACCAGCAGCGCTGCGAAGGCATCGCGCACGTATCCGTGTGCGGCTAGCGATCGCTTGCTGAGAGAGCTGCTGTCGTTGGTGCTCTGGACCGTTCCCGCCCGGCGCTGGCGGCTTCGCGGGCCCATGACCAGAAGGTGCTCCGAGATACTCCACGCAGAACACTTACCTAGCCCCAGCTCAGCCACTTCCGGGTGCGTCACTTCCGGGCAGACGGCGCTCTGCCAACAACCACGAGAGAGTTTTTTGACTTTTTTTTTCCTTCCAAAATTACGTTTTCCCGGGAACACGCCCTCTGCTTCGTTAACAGCTGGCGCTTGGGGAGCTCAAATTACCACTTTGTACAGGCATTTGCTACAGGGAAAAAAAAAACTTGTGTAGATCCTCGTAATTGAGAACATTTTTAGGTGAGTCGGAGGCTGACGACCTGTTAACGGTTTGGTCTGGCAAAAGAGGACCAGCACCTCGGATCTTTAGCAGTCAAGAATAGATTGATCCGCCAGGCGGTGGTGGCGCACGCCTTTAATCCCAGCACTTGGGAGGCAGAGACAGGCGGATTTCCCTGAGTTCGAGGCCAGCCTGGTCTACAGAGTGAGTTCCAGGACAGCCAGGGCTATACAGAGTAAAACCCTGTCTCGAAAAACCAAAAAAAAAAAAAAAAAAAAAAAAAAAAAAAAAAAAGAATAGATTAGTCCTTGCACGAAAGTAGCAGTTTTTCCTTTATTGAATGTTCTCGATACGAGAGAGATCTCATTTAAATCTTAAATTAGGCTATATGGAAAGTGAAGAAAGACACCTTTACAGATAATTACTGATAATTTAATCCCCTACCCCCGTACATGCTATTGATTCTCATGTATTCTAAGTTCTGGGCTAGGTCTACAGTGAGTAAAGTATGTCTTCCCTTATAAAATGACACTCCCCTCCATTTCCAAGATTCTGTGATTCTTATGTGGTATTGAGTACGTCTGCTGAAAATCGCTGTAGAAGAGATGTGATTATTCCTTTCCCGCTTTTTAAAAGGAAGCAACCCAGGTTGGAGTTTTAACGTTTCTACATTGGGTGCCTAGGAGATATCAGTAAGAAAGCACTCCCAGAGATGTGTAGAAACTTTATCATTTACTGATTTGGTGTCTGCCTGAATTAGGAAAGGAAATTAGAAGGACTTTAAGAATGGTTAACTCGCTCTTACTACTGCTTCTCTACCTTGCCTCTTGCCCCTTTGTTCCCCCCCTCTCCCCATTCCCTTCCTCCCTCCATGTGGTCATGGCCATCCCTCTATTTCTCTATTCTCTCCTTCTCTCTGCCTTTCTCTGCATCTGCTACCGTCTTAACTCCCTTCCCCATGCCCTGAATAAACTCTATTCTATACTTTAAAAAAAAAAAAAAAAAAAAGAATGGTTAACTCAGAGCCGTAGTATGTTTATAGCTAAGAGTATGAGTTTTGGAGTCCAGCTGGATCAAGAAAAAGTTTCTATGAAGATTTGGTTATTGGAAAATGTTGTTTTGGTGTTAAGAGCTCATTAGTGATCTTAAAAGAGCAGATTCTGTGGCAGAATGATTCACTTGAGTTCGAGGTATGTTAATAAAGGCATCTAGTCTACCAGGAGGAGCAGAGACAGGAGGCAGCAAGTAGTAGCCCTCATCCAGAGACAGGACCCAGGCCATGAAAGGAAGTGTTTGTGCAACATGAGTGTGAAATAAAGTGTTTTCTTGTGAAAGCTACATGTGCAATTTAACCTGACATTACCCAGTAGATTAAAGGAACCCAGAGTTAAAAGATAGACTAATGCTGGGTTTTTAGTTTTCCTTTTTTTTTCTTGTTCATATTTTTTTAAAAGATGTATTTGTTTTATGTATGTGAGTACACTGTAGCTGTCTTCAGACACACCAGAAGAGGGCATTGGATCCTATTACAGATGTTGTGAGCCACCATGTGGTTGCTGGGAATTGAACTCAGGACCTCTGGAAGAGCAGTCAGTGCTCTTAACTGCTGAACCATCTCTCCAGGCCCTTGTTCATATTTTCTACTAGTCATTTCCCCACTGCAGACACACCTAAGTTAGCTTTGCTTAACTTAACTTAGTCAGAGCTGGGGGTCAGGGGAGTGTAAAAAGAATATATCAGCAGTGGTGTTTCTGTTTTGTATGATAGATCTGAAAATAGTAACATTTGTTACTATAGGTGAAAGTGACCCCAAAGCTGCACACAGAGCAAGTCTTGTGAAATAAAATATGGCAATCTAAAGAAAGGCCAGCACCTCAGAAATTCTAACTTCAATAAGTCATATTGTCCAAGCCAAGAATAAGAGCGAAGAGAGACTTTTCCTTCTACTAAAGTGATGGAAGCTGGGCAGCAGTGGCCGTGGAAGACAGACTTTTATGTGCAATTGCCAAAAGTGGTAAGAATTAACTACAGAATTCTTGTTACTGTATAATGGCTTTTGTATTGTTTTCCACAAAAGAGAAGTAAAGTTTATGGGTAGAAACTGTAGACGGGGTATAGCTGAACCAAGTAGCTCACCTAGTATAAAGTACAGCTAGGAACCAGGCAGCCAGGACCTGGTATGGGACTATGAATCTAATAGGCTCTTGTTAACTGATTATGCTCTTGTTTTAGGAGCTTCATGCCCACTTGAATGGCTCCATTAGTTCCAGTACCATGAAAAAACTAATAGCCATGAAACCGCATCTTAAAGTCCATGGTGACATGACCATGATTGACAAGGGAAAGAAACGGACTTTAGAAGAGTGAGTTTGGGAAGGATGTGGGAATTTTTTGTGTCTGTATTTTGAGATTATAATATATAAGAATCAGATGTTAATACTTAAAAGGGTAGACATCTGGCATGAAATATATAACCTAACATACAGCGCTTTTCCAACTGTCAGACTACGGACAATAAATATGTTTAATGATTTATAGTGTTTGTTATATTGAGTTGTTCCTTAGATTTGAAAATAAAGACAGATTGATTTTTCTCTATTTGCTGTTCCTGGCAGGATTAAAGAGTAGGAATGACTATTTCATACTTTTCAATATAACTAAGTAATATCTTATTTTAGCTATTAAACTGTCTCTCTAGATCAATGAAATTTTGAAAAAAGTATCCTATAGTTCTTTGTAAATTTAAATATATACTTACTATTAACCTCAAATTTACTAATTAATTCCATTCTGAGAATTTTTCTTGAGTAACAGGTTTTTGTTGACTAAAGTATATTAAACCATTTTTTTCATTTGTAGATGTTTCCAGATGTTCCAAGTTATTCATCAGCTTACTACTAGTGCTGAGGACATCCTGATGGTGAGGCACGGAGGAGAGTTAGAAATGGAGTGAATTTTCAAAGCAGTGCACAGCTCACCTTGCACATGGCCTTTGGCTTTCATCAACGCTCTGTTGAAAATACTTTCTCTTTTTTCCCCAGTTCCTCCCCCCACCTCTTTATTTTTTTCCTTTCTTTTTCTATTAATTTAAAGATTTTTTTCATGACAACTCTTTTAAAAATCAGTGTAAGATATTGGCCTTAGAGCTAATAATGTAAAGTCTGTAGTTGTTTTAAAAAAAAAAAAAAGAGGAAGTGGGTGGAAAGAAAATGAAGGAAGTAAGGAAAGAACCAAGGTCAGTGTCGTGTATTGCATAGAGAGTAGGAAAGGCAGGCAAGCCCCAGTCTGTTTTTCAGATACAACGTCATGAGAAATAGTTGGGAGCTGGAGAGATGCTCAGTGGTTAAGAGCACTGGTTGCTCTAGCAGAGGACCTGGGTTTGATTCCCACCAACTACATGATATTGGGACCCCTCTGTAATTCCAGTTCCAGGCATCTGATGGCTTCCTCTGACCTCTGTGGAACTGCACACAAATGGTGCGTAGACATATATGCAGGAAAAACATTTGTGCACACAAAATAAAAGTAAATTTTCAAAAAAGAGAAATATTTATCCTCAGATAGGCATTATGTTCTTATCTGTTCTTCTCTCTCTTCTTTTTCATGGGCCCAGACTGGTCTCATATTTTCTCTGTAGTTGAGGCTGACCTTGCATTCCTAGTCTTCCTATCTCCACCTTTCTTCTTTTTTAAAATTATTTATTTATTATATGTAATAAGTACACTGTAGCTGTCTTCAGACACCCCAGAAGAGGACATCAGATCTCCTTACGGATGGTTGTGAGCCACCATGTGGTTGCTGGGATTTGAACTCTTGACCTTTGGAAGAGCAGTCAGTGCTCTTAACTGCTGAGCCATCTCTCCTGCTCTGTCTCCACCTTTCAGATGCTGGGATTATAGGTGTTTACCACCATGCCCAGGTCAGTAAGGAAAACTGACACATCCCTGTGATCTCACACTCAAGAGGACCACAAGTTCAAGGTTAGCCTGGACTGCATAGTAAGATTGACACCGAGGAGTCGGGGAGGAGATAGGCAGAGACAGACAGAGAGACAGACAGAGAGGCAGAGAGAGACAGAGAGAAAGGAAGAAGGTGGGAGGAGGAGAGAAAGGCATGTACAGGAAAGGAAGGAAGGAGATACAGAAAAGGACAAAAATAGGACAAGGTGAGTAGTTCGTTGGTAGGTAAAGGACTTGCCTAGTATAACAGAGACCCTGGGTTTGGTTTGATCCTTACCACACCTATGTTCCAAAAAAAAAAAAAAAAAATACATTCTGTGTTCTGCAGAATTAACTTTGAAGTTGAAGAGGAAACTCTTTGGAATAAAAATGTTAATTTTATTGATTTCCTTATAGAGAAGAATTAACTTTGACAATTTAATAATTTTCTCACTTCCTCCTTTTTCTTTCTACCCACTTCAGTTTTATAAACAACAGACTTTATATTATTAGCTCCCAGGTCAGTGTCTTACACTGATTTTCTTTTTAAAGATTTATTTATTATATTTATATGAGTATACTGTAGCTGTCTGTAGAGTCCGGCCAGCGGATTTACTCGGGTCTGTGGGTCACTTTGAACTGGAGGTTGGACTAGACCTGTGGAAATAAACAGGCCGAGAACAAAGAACAAGATTGATGCTAAGTAAATGTATCAAAGCGTGCTTTACTTCGGGGTCAAATGAGTTTTTATATCCAGGCACCAAAGTGAAACCACAATATCTAAACATAATATATGCATAATGTGCATATTTTAATATAATATATATTATATATAATAATATAATATAAATGTGGAATCATATCACAGGCAGTCAGTCTGTTTACAGTAAGAGATGTCCTCAAACAGGAGGCTTAGCAGAAGCTAGCTTTAAGTCCCTCTTTTGGTTTCAGGAGGAGCTGCAATGTTTGTGGGCTATTGTCTTGCACCACAGGTGGCCGGCTTCAGTCCCACGCTGTGAGTTCTTTCCCTTTCAGAGCTCAGGCAGAGGAACGCTGTATGTTTGCTTGTAGCATTCGGGCAGGGGTGGGGGGAGGCAACAGCTGTCTTCAGACAATCCAGAAGAGGGCATTGGACCCCATTACAGATGGTTGTGAGCCACCATGTGGTTGCTGGGATTTGAACTCAGGACCTTTGGAAGAGCAGTCAGTGCTCTTAACCACTGAGCCATCTCTCCAGCCCACTTACACTGTTTTTTTTAAAAATTGTCATTAAAAAAATAATCTGTTCAGCAAAAGTTTAGTGTGTATTCCCAATGTATCAGTCACTATAGCAAATACACAGGGGAGTATAAAGAGACACAGACACAGTTCCTGCTTCTGCAGCTTTGTCAGTAGATGGATCCATGGAATTTAGTAAGATCTCTGTTGGAGACAGATATAGGGATTTATAGGCACCCAAAATGATGCAATCTCATCTGCTCAGCAGATGCCAGGGAACACAGTCTACCACAAGAACTCAGATCTTACTTAAGTAATGGATATTACAGGGAAAATAATGAAATTCTAGGTTTTAAGAGCTTGATATGCTATGAGTAGAGTAATGCTATGTTTACCTGCTTCATTTTATTTCAGATTGAAAGTTGGTGGAAGCTCTTAAATGAGATGAGACATAAAGATTCTGTGCATTTGGTTTAGTGCTGCTGGCACAGTATCTACAGGTGACAACAGTGAAGTAGCCAAATATTACATGAACATCTTTAAGACTAAGAGATCATTTGCTATAGAAGTGAGATTGTGGGTCATCCTGGCTGTTTTTTGTCAACTTGACGCAAACCTAGAGAGACCCAGAAAAAGGAAGTCTTTATTGATAAAATGCCTCCATAAAATTGGTCTGTAGGCAAGTTTACTGGGTAGTTTCTGGTTAACTATTCATGTGGCAGGGCCTAGCCCACCATGGACAGTGTGCCCCTGCTGAGCAAACCATGAGAAGCAAGCAAGTAGGCAGCACTCCATGGCTTCTACTTAGTGTCTGCCTCCAGGTTCCTCCCTCCAGGTTCCTCCCTCCAGGTTCCTGCCTCCAGGTTCCCACCTAGACTTCCCACAGAGATGGAGCATGAGCTGACAGTTGTAAGCTTAAATAAATCCTTTTACCTCAAGTTGCCTTTAGTCATAGTGTTTTATCAAAGCAATAGAAACCCTAAGACATGGGGTTCGTGTAAACCCTAATATAATATGAAAGAATCAGGACTGGAATATGGATGAAAAATAAGATGCTTTACAAGGGCCACGCATGGTGGCCTACAATTTTAGTCCTGGCATTTGAGGAGCAGAGGCAGGTGGATCTCTGTGAGTTTGAGGTCAGGCTGGTCTATGCAGTGAGTTTCAGGCCAGCCAGGGCTGCATAGTAAGATCCTATCTCAAAGCAAACAAACAAAACACCTCTATAATGTACTAGATGTGGCACTTGGTACAACTTTCTGAGGTAATCTTTTCATTCCTTTCCCAAAGGAAAACAGACTTAAAGGGGTTAAGTATGGCCAGGTATAATGGTGGATACCTGTGATCTCAGCATTCAAGTGGCTGAGGCAGAAGCATTGTATTGTGAGTTCAAGGCCAGCCTAGACTAAATCTTGAGAATTTAGCTCAAAAGCAAAACAAAGGTCATGAGCACCTGAGCATGTTGGTGCATGCCTTTAATCCCAGCACTTGGGAGGCAGAGGCAGGCGGATTTCTGAGTTTGAGGCCAGCCTGGTCTACAGAGTGAGTTCCAGGATTGCCAGGGCTATGCAGAGAAACCCCATCTTGGAAAAACTAGGAGGATGAGGGTGAATCATTTTTGGTTTTCATAAGGGCAAAAAAGTGAGTGCAGACATTGCATTGCCATGACTCCTTTAAGTGCCATCCTGTTAGGTATTGTCTGTAGAATCAGCCAATGCTTGTCCCTGTGTTAAGACACTGTCCTTGTGCACAGTAAAAGAAGATTAAGGTTGATGTAACAGCTGAAGGTAACTAGGACAGACCCATGGCATCCTCAGTCTGGTCTTTTTTCCATCTAAACTTGTTCTTAGGATTGATGGCAGGAAAGGAAAATGTGTACTGTAAAGTTAGCTTTGCTAGAATTGGATGGAAAATACAAGGCATTCCTAAATAACTTGCGTAAGAACCTTAAGCTATGACTGTAGCTGGCACACAGGTAATGTCTAAACATTATATTAGCAGAACTATTTACTTTGGTCTGTGCATGGTAAAAATATTGCACAGCTCAATGGCTTTGACTCATTTTTCTGTTTTATCTGCTGTTATAAACACTTGGAAGTCAAGGAATGGTTTTAAAGAAGGGAGAGAAAGCCAAGCATGCCACTAGGCAGGCAGAGGCTGGAGAATCAGGTAAGGTTAAGGCCCACCTAGAATATCCAAGACCCTGTCTCGAAAGAAAGGAGGGAAGGAAGGAAGGTAAAGAGAAGAGCGGCTGATATGCAGGCCTAGTTTTCAGATGCGAATGGGGGTCAAGGAAACTATTGTCAAACTGACATAGTCTGCATTAGGGATGGGAAAAGCAGGCAGTCCCTACTACCTGGGAGGTTTCCAACAGGTTTTGCCAATGAAATTAAATAAAATGAAGCTGTAGCACTTGGCTGATCCATTGGCCACCTTCCTGTAGCATTATCAACATTGTGTACATTGCCTTTATTATCAGGTCACAAAAGATGTCATTAAGGAATTTGCAGATGACGGTGTCAAGTACCTGGAGCTGAGAAGCACTCCCAGAGGGGAAAATGCTACTGGTAAGATTTAATCAGTCCTGAGTGAATGTCATGTTCTGTTTCCATGTGTCCTGATAATACAAGGTTCCTATTTGTTTCCATTACTCAACAACAAATTTCTTACAGTGTATATTAGTGATGCTTCAAATAGCTTCTTAAAAGTTTATGTGGAGCTGAGTTTCTAGTGCCCCACACACGGTAGGCCAGTGACCTACTGAGTCACAGTGATTTCCAGCATTCATAAGTTATTCATGAATAAATGTGAAACCAACTTGGGAAATAGCCCTCTTTTAGTCTGAGCCTCCTTGTTTAGGTTTTCTTCAAGAAAAGGACACAGCATATGGGAGATGGCTCAGTTGGTAAAGTACTTGCTTTGCAAGCATGAGGACCTGAATTCAAGACCCAGAATCCATGTAAAAAGGCAGGGCATGGTGCTCTTGCAACCTCAGCACTAGGGAAATGGAGACAGGCAAATTTCTGGGGCTTGATGGCAGCTCAGCTCTCTGCCAGTGAGAGTCTGTCTCACATGACAAGGTGAATGGCACCAGAGGAGGACTATCGATTAGGTTAATTTAATCTAAACTATTTAATCTAACTAAAACTATTAGATTTATTTAATCAGCCTCAGGACAATTTCTGGGCAGATTACCCCTAATTTATATTCGATTTGCCAGACTGGCTAATATCCAGCTGCATTCCCCAAGTACTTGCTGTTTGAGTCTGGCCTGGGTTCTTTCTGCTCCAGCAGTCTGTCCTCAGAGGCATTTCACTCAGCCCCAGACTCCTAGTCCATCAAATCTAATGGAGACCACTTGCTCTCTCCTCCTTTCTTCTCTCCTTGTGGTCCCTACCTGTGACTCCCAGCCTGGTAACCAAAACTTCACCTACCTCTATTTTCCCCAGTAATTGGCTGTAGCTTTCTTTATTTAACCAGTCAGAGAAGCTAGGTGAGCAAAGTTTTTACATCATTTGGCATATATGTGAGAGTCTGTTCATTGGTACTGTGACCAGATCTTGAGGACTGATATTTAGTTTTTGAATATATAGCAACACCAGACCAACCCCCCAACAGGTTGTCCTCTGGCCTCCACACAGATTTGCACACAAACACTCACTGAAAGTGTAGCCACATAACACTCACAGACACAAAAGACATCACCTTTGCATTGTCTCCAGCAAAGGCTGTTCTTGTTTCTGCCTTGTGAATAAAGTCACTGAATGGCTATAATGTACTAGTCTAATACTCAGAGACTCTTTAGAGACTGGTTATATTAGGTCAGAAGCAAGCTAAACCCTCTGAGGACAGAGTAGAACTGGGTATAGTGTAGGAATTTCGTAGAACTTTCATGAGAGCTGTATCAGGCCAGGCATAGTGCCTCCCACCCATAATGTTCAAAAGCAAGAGGATATTGAATTTCTTCGCTGGGGCTGGAAAGCTTGTTGATTTGTTTTGTTCTGTTTTTCATCAGGAGAGGCCTGGAGCTAGAGTGAGCCACCTGATAAAGGTGCTAAGAACCAAACTGGTCCTCTGCAAGAGCAGATAGGCTCTTAAATCCTGAGCCATCTGGCTGGCCTCCAAGGAGAAACATTTTAGTATAGTATTCTTTGTGGACCTGTAGACTGACCCTAAGACATGATGTTTGCTAGGCAAACGCTCTACCACTAAGTCACAATCCTGTTCCCTAAAAGATGAGGCCCGGGCTGGGTTCAAACTCATGACCCTTCAGCTTCTGCCTCTTCATAGTAACCCACCATTATGTGATATCACAACAGTTAATGATAACTGTATTTCAATCAAACTGAAAGGACAGAGTTAAAAAGGTGAAGAAAAGCCAAAATCAACTTTAGGGATAAGTGCTTTATAGAAATGTTCATAAGCAAACATAGAAGTAATGAAAGACAGAAAATGAAAAAAAAAAATACCAAATGACAAGCAATACAAGCCCATGGGAAAATTAATCTTGCGGGGGGGGGGACTTTGAGGGAGGGGCCGGGCAGCATTTGGGATGGTAAGAAAGAATGAGAGAAAGAAAAAAAAAACCAAAGAAAGGAAGAAAACTAATCTTTGTCCTCTGACCTCCGTATGTGTGCTATAGCATGTTTCTCATATAATAGTAATTTTTTAACTTAAAAAATGAGTAATTAAGAGCCAGCATGGTGGAACTACCTTAATCTTGGCATTTGGAAGACTGAGGCAAGAAGATCTTAAGTTTTAGATCTTTAGTTTTGAAATGGTCTACAGAGACCAAATAAATAAATGAAAAGGTTTTTTCACTTAACAGGATTTTTTCTAGTTTAGAGAAAAGAGAAAGGAAAATCCCTCTTGCAGAGGACCAGTTTGGTTCTCAGCACCACCCATATCAGGTGGCTAACTCTAGCTCCAGACCTCTTCTAGCCTCTGTGGGTACTCATACACATCTGTGCATATGCATACTCACACAAGATAAAATATTAAAAAAAAAAAGTTTCCCTAAAGGTTTTACTTCATTCATCTTTAGCCAGGCCCTAGTGTGCCATACAGTGATGCTCATTCAGTGATGCTGTCTGACGGACTAATAATCGGTGACCATGTCTTTACATGTGCCCCTCTGTGTTCTTTACATGTGCCCCCTGTGTTCTTTACATGTGCCCCCTGTGTT
>NW_022196897.1:106377318-106385548 GCF_008632895.1 Mastomys coucha
CTGTGTTCTTTACATGTGCCCTTCTGTGTTCTTTACATGTGCCCTTCTGTGTTCTTTACATGTGCCCCTCTGTGTTCTTTACATGAGCCCTTCTGTGTTCTTTACATGTGCCCTTCTGTGTTCTTTCAAGGAATGACTCGGAAGACTTACGTGGAGTCTATTCTTGAAGGCATCAAACAATGCAAACAAGAAAACTTAGATATTGATGTTAGGTAAGAAGCTGGCATATCAATAATAGTAACCCTTTTAAAAACAGAATGTGATGTTTTAATGTCTTGTAAAGGTAAGATGGATTTTTTTAGATCAACTATTATCTGATTTTTACCTATAATACAAATAAATAGAATCAAGAACCCTGTTGATTAAGATGAGAACACAATTCTGAATTTAGTCATCTGGCAGTAAAATTCTAGTATTTTTACTCAAATTGAGTATGGCTTCTCACTGCTATTAAGCTAAAGTGGACTTTTTATAGCTACCTGCATAATCCCACGTGATCTGGCTGCCTTTCTTCAGTCACTGTCTAACCCACTCCTCTTACTCTTTCTGAACTCTATAGGCTAAGACTATCCATCTCAGTGCCTTGCACTTACAGGCACTTATGCCTTCCACCATGTCTTTTGATGGCGTTTTTGTCTTTTGAGACAGGGTCAAGTAACCCAGATGGGCCTGGAACTTGCTCTATAGACAAGCTTGTTGTTGAACTCCTGATCCTCTGCCTTTACCTCCCAAGTGCTGGGATTATGGCATGTGCCATGATACTTCGTTACTCATTTATTCTTGCCAAAAACTAAATATGATCTAATTAAGCTTCTATATAGTAGGTCCAGTTCTTTCTTTATAGAAGATATAAGAGGACATTTTAAAATAGAGATGCAGCAAATCCAGACTGTGAGAAGCTTTGTAGGAGAAAGCCTTATTTTTTTTTAAACTAATAAATTACAAGAAAAGAGTTAGAATGGAAATGAGAATGGAAGAGAACTGGCTAGATTAAAAGAGACTTAAGGGGATGGGGAGATGGCTTAGTTAGTAAAGGACTTGGCTAGCAAATGTGAGGGCATGAGTTCAAATCCCTAGAACCCCCATGTTGTAAGAAAAGCCAGATGCTCATGCTATAGTCCTAGAGATTGTGAGATAGGAGTTGGAGACAGGCAGATTTCTGGAAGTTCACAGGCCAGCTAGTTTGTTCTACATAAGGAAGTTCCAGGCCAATGAGACTCTTTTTCAGACAAAAGGTCCTTGAGAACCCACATCCAGTTGTCTTCTGACTTTCACAAGCTCAGAATGCACACCCTACCTGTACTTGCTTTCCTACAAATGAATATGTACACACCCATACATAAACACCTTTAAAAAGATATGAGAGACAATGACTTCACATCCTTGTCTTGTTCTGTATTGCAGAGTACAATGTTGTGTTTAGACTTTATAGTAAGCCATATCCAAGGAGCCAGCCACTCTTTCCAGGCAACATTCAGAAATGTCTTTTTTATATGCATTATTAGTTTTTCAAGTGTGAGTTTTGGGTTGTTGCTTTGTTTTGTTTTGTTTTGTTTTAGACAAGTCTAGACATGGTCTAATGTGGCTCGGGCTGGCCTCAAACTCCACCCATTCCCTGATAAGTTTGTGGTTCTGAGTTGCCCTTACTGTCCGGGTGGCTTTGTGCTAAGTAACCTTAGTGAGCAGCCGAGTGAGGAGAAGGTGTATGATTAAAGGTAACCTTTTCTGGGATTAGTTGTTTGAAGTTGGTAGAGATACGTGTTTGGGTTTGGTTTTTCTGAGATAGTTCTTTTGCATCCCAGTCTGGCCTTGAACTCACATTGTAGCCAAGGATGATCTTCCTGCCTCCACCTTCCAGATACTTTGATTATAGGCACACATGCACCTATGCCTGGCTTCATCTGTGATTTTATTGATCATAATATCTTCCTGCCAAGTTATTATCAACTGTATTTTTCTTATATTAAAGGTATTTGATGGCAATTGACAGAAGAGGTGGCCCGGCAGTAGCCAGGGAGACTGTCGAACTTGCTAAAGAGTTCTTCCTTTCTACTGATGATACAGTTCTTGGCCTTGACCTCAGTGGAGATCCAACTGTAAGTTACTATATTTTCTCTCCTAATGGCAGAATCAGCCAGTGGGGTGAGGATTGTTTGGAGCATCATATTATATCTGGTGGTCCAGCTAGACTACCAGAATAATAGCATGGCTTTTCTTAAGGGTTTTTAAAAGAAATACCATAAAAATAGATCATAGCTATTATTGAATATGACTTCTCCATTCTTCTAAAGACAATTTACAACTAGTAACAGTCTCTGGGTGCAGAAGTTAATTGTATTATGTATGATGAATAGAGAAAGGTGTTAAGAGTGTAATTACGCTGTAAACCCCCTAGAAAGAAAGGTTTCATGAGTTTCCTGAGTAAAAGATTCAAACAAAAATCTTGATACTTGGGGCCAAATAATTCTTTGTTGTGAGCTGTCTTTGATATTTGTCTGTTTTTGTGGTTAATGTGTGTGTTGTTGGTTTTTTTCTTTGTTTTGTTTTAATTATGAAAGCTTTCTAAACCAAGTGAGTTCTCCATAATACTAAACATTTATGTGTCTTTCAGAAATAAAAATTTTGGCCCGTTATATCCAACTTATGTACTGAGCTTAGGTCACTGGTACTGGACTTAAGATTCAAGGTCAGGGATATCCTTTCCATGGTGTATTCCCTAAAGTGTCCAACACATTATAGCTCTCTATAAGCAAGAGGTTCAGAAGAAACCAGTGTGCTATCATTTTATCCCTTTGTTGGGGTAGAACCCCAGATCCTTCAGTGTGCTCAGACTTCTCATGCACCCTCATTTTATCTTCAAGATAGGACAAGCAAAAGACTTCTTGGAGCCTCTTTTAGAAGCTAAAAAAGCAGGTCTGAAGTTGGCATTGCATCTTGCAGAGGTAAATATTGTTATAGAGTGGAGAGGACAGATTATAATTTAAAAGGTAGATTTATTTGTAAGTAACTAGAAATAAGCCTATCTTGCGGAAAACATTTTTTTCCTTCTTTTTATGAGGTATGGTCTCATGTAACCCAGGCTGGCTGGCCTGGAATTCACTTTGTAGCCAAGACTCACCTTGAATGTCTGATCCTCCACCTTCCAAGTGCAAGGGTTTCTGGCATGTGCCACGATGCTGTTTAGAAGATATCTTTAAAAGGGGGAGTTAGAAGTATTTTTAAATGTTAATTAAAACAATAAGGTATATTTGCCTTAATGTTTCTAAGTTTTTATAGTTCCCATTATTTTGTTATCATTTATCTCTGGCCTGTGCTTAGGATCAGAACCTGCTTGGTATCTTAGTTTCTTATTTGCTGCATTGAGTATAAAATAGTTCACTTAAAAATGTTTTGGCCAAGCTGGGCGGTGGTGGCGCACGCCTTTAATCCCAGCACTTGGGAAGCAGAGGCAGGCAGATTTCTGAGTTCGAGGCCAGCCTGGTCTACAGAGTGAGTTCTAGGGCTCCCATAGCCCTGTCTTGAACCTTCCCGGCCCCGACCCCCAAAAGAAAAAAAATGTTCTTGTCATTTGCCTTCTAGACCATCTCAGAGAAAAACAAGTATAGCTAGATATTTCCTGATTGTAGTGTGTCCATGGAGAACCTTGTCAGTATACAGTATAAGGCTTATGAAGTTAGATTTTTTTCCCCTTACCTCCACCATCCCAGATTGTGAAGTGTTTTCAAAAACACGTTTTTGTCTAGAAGTTTTTTATACCTGAAGAAATGTCAAGTATAAGGAATTACAGCACCAAAGGAAAAGGATGTAAAGTTCTCCCAAGAGGTGATGTTAAATGAAGTGTATGTAATTCTCTTTTTTTCTTAATACATGTGAACACATGTATGCATATATATACATATTGAATTAGAGTCTCTATTTTGTGTGTGGAAATTCATTTTTCTTAGCTTTTACTTTATGTTCACACTTCATAAGATTATTATTAGGCTATAAATGACTGATACACCTAAGAAGGTTTGAGAGGGTTTAAGTAATTATATTTTCTAAGAATGTTGATATTCATTACTCAGAGAGCAGAATAGAGTACCTCGGTTACCAGCAGAGGCCACTGATCCCTTCTTCTCACTTTTCTGAAGATTCCAAATAAGGAAAAAGAAACTCAGATGCTGCTGGATCTGCTTCCTGACAGAATTGGGCATGGAACATTCCTCAACGCCTCCCAGGCAGGGGCCCTGGAACAGGTGGACTTCGTGAGGCAACACCAGATACCTCTCGGTAAGACGTACTGATCTATAATTCAGATATTTACAAAGTAAGACACATGGTGTGTGTGCTTTCTGGGTCTCATAGAAGATAAGTTTTAGGAGGGCAGGTCTGTGTGTGTGTGTGTGTGTGTGTGTGTGTGTGTGTGTGTGTGTCCCTCTCTTTCTCTCTCCCTCCCCCCGCTGTCTCTCTGTGTGTGTGTCTCTGTTTCCCTGTTCCTACCCCTCTCCTTCTCCTCTCCCTATTTTTCTCCCTCTTCCTTTTTCTGTCTCTGCCTTTGTCTCTGTGTTCACCTTACTGACTGCTACAGTCCCTAGTGCTGGAAACTCAATTTTCTGTTGTTGTTGTTTTGTTTACTTAAGAAATAAAGGTCGGCCAGGCAGTGGTGGCACATGCCTTTATTCCTAGCTACTTGGGAGGCAGAGGCAGGCGGATTTCTGAGTTCGAGGCCAGCCTGGTCTACAGAGTGAGTTCCAGTATAGCCAGGGCTATACAGAGAAACCCTGTCTCAAAAAAACAAAAAAGAAAGAAAGAAAGAGAGAGAGAGAGAGGGGGATAGAGAGAAAGAAAGAAAGAAAGAAAGAAAGAAAGAAAGAAAGAAAGAAAGAAAGAAAGAAAGAAAGAAAGAAAGAGAAAGAAAGGTTGGCTGGAGAGGTGGCTCTGTGGTTGAGAACACTGAGCCATCTCTTCAGAGCGACAGAGTTCTGTTCCCAGCTGCCATGTCAGGTAGCTCATAATACCTGGAACTCCAGCTCCGGGGATCTGCACTCATGTGTATATACTTACACACAGAAAATTAAAAACAAAGGTCATTTAGAATTTTGAAGATGACTATAATAAGATTAATACACAGGTCCAATGAGACGGTTCACAAGTATCCTGCCAACCGTGATGACCTGAGTTCTATCTGGAGACTCACAGGTTCCTCTCATTCTCTCTTTCTCTTCTCTCTCTCTCTCTCTCTCTCTCTCTCTCTTTCTCTCTCTCTCTCTCCCTCTCTCTCTCTCTCTCTCTGTCTCTCTTCCTATCTCTAAATAAATGTAAAAAATATATAATTAATGTTATGGAAATGTATAACACTTACTTAAGAATTATACCCAGGCATGATGACACAGGCCTATAATCCTACCATGTAGGAGGTTCAGCAAGAGAAGTACTAGTTTGAGACTATCCTAGATTAATTAGGGAAACTTGTCTCAAAAACTAGGGAAATTGGTGCTGAAGAGGTAGCTTAGTGGATAAGAGCAATAGTACTCTTCCAGAGGCCCCGGGTTCAATATCTAGAACCCACATGGGAGCACCCAACTCTGTAACCTCAGATCCAGGGGTCAACAGCACACAAGTGACACATAGATGTACACAGGCAAAACATCTGAATATAAAATAAAAGTTAAAGAACATGTTAAGAAATTAGGTAAATTGTAAACCTATTTTTCCATACCAACTGACCATTGCACACTTGCTTGTGAATGTTTATGAAGTGATGACTTTGTTGCAGTCACTACACTATTTGCTGAGAATAAAACAGTAAACAAGTGGACAGTTTCCTTCGTAAGAACTCATCAGAAGACAAAAACTACATCTCACAAAAAGCCAGTGTTAGGCCAGGCATGATAGCACACCTCTAATCCCAGCACTGCAGGAGCAGGTAGATTTCTTGAGTTCAAGGCCAGCCTGGTCTATATAGTAAGTTCCAAGCCAGCCAAGGATATATAGCCAGACCTTTTCTTAAAACAATAAACCAAAAACAATGGATATGAAGCCCTATGAAGGATTGCGACAGGTTGATTATATTCCACGCCTGTAATCTCTCTCTCCATCTTGGTAAAGCAAATCACTGTGAAGAAAGCATTAACTCCTTGATGGATATAGTGGCAGCCACAGCAGTAATAATGCCTCTGTACAAGTGCATTATCAGAAGTACACTGTGTGCTTCTATGTAATGTTGGACGGATGCGAAGGCAGAGCTTTGCATGTGCAGGGTACGGTACATCCCCACTCAGAACTACAACTTCACATCACAAGTAATGAACCATACATTTTGTGGAGTAATGAAACTGCTTGAATCAACAGAGTTTGGAAGGTTTCTTGTGAATCTGCATGGTGGTCACTGAATGAGTTTACCTACTTGCTTTTAATTGAAGGATTTTCCCCTTTTTTCTAGAACTTTGTTTGACTTCAAACATCAAAAGCCAGACAGTTCCTTCTTATGACCAGCATCACTTTGGATTCTGGTACAGCATTGCTCATCCTTCTGTGATCTGTGTAAGAAGTATTGTATTTCTGCTTCTTGAACTTGCTACATTAAGTCATGTGTTTATTATCTTGCTAGTTGCCCTCCCTGAGTGCCTGAGGGAAATGTCCCAGTAGCAGAGCTAGAGGGGATGGGGAAGGAAGGGGAGGCTGCCAAGGGCTCAGGCCATTCCCTTTGGATCTGAGAAGCAGTAGCACAGTATTTGGGGAAGCTTTAAAAAAAATGCTGGTGCCCAGTCCCTATGCCACAGGATTCTTGCTTTATTTGATCTTGGATGAGTCCTGGGCATGAATATACTTTAAAAACTCTTTATGTGCTTTCTGCACGCAGCCAGGGTTGAAGCACTGTGGTCTTTTTTTTTTTTTCTTTTAATATAAACAATTTTTTTACAGATATGCATTTATAAGTTCTTGTTTAGACTCCTGGAATGGGAAAATAAGATTCCGAACCACAAAATCCAGTTAACTTTTACAAAGCATCTTATTTTGAACTGTTCTTGTTTACATGGCAGACCGATGATAAAGGTGTTTTTGCGACATACCTTTCTCAAGAATATCAACTGGCAGCAGACACATTTAATTTGACCCCATCTCAGGTCTGGGATCTGTCTTATGAAGCCATCAGCTACATCTTTGCTTCTGACAACACCAAATCTGAACTGAGAAAAAGGTGGACTTCCCTGCAGCACAAAGTTTTAAGCTGTAATGAGGTGAACTACTTTTGATTATACGTTGTAACCAAGATCTTCCTGCCATACCATCCCACTCAATTATTGCCCACTTGAAATGTCTTCCCTTGAAGTTCAGTAGCCAAGTCTAAGTCCAGCACCTTCTTATGGTGAGTGCTCAGGAGACCTCAGACTAAGAGCCTCAGGTCTAGCATGGCTGTGCCTCCATGTTGCATGCCGGAGGGTTGTTAATCCTCATTCCGGAGTGACTGTGTTTTTGCACTTAGCTCTCTTTCGATATTTGTGACCGTAAACCTGAGAAGTTGAAACTCTTTGTCTTCAGGGAAACCTCCATTTGTTAGGTTTAATCAGACTCCTTCCACTTCCTTTTACCCTTTTAAGTATTATTTTTTAAGACTGTTGATGTTAGACCACAGTGTACACCTGCACTGTTTGTATGGGTGCCTAGTTGTCAGGCGACTGATTTTTAAATAAATCAGCTTTATTTAAAATCAGCTTTAACCGGTCTCTCTGGGCTGGTGTCCTAAGTGGACCTTGGGCACAAGCTCTGCAGCCAGTCCCACAACACCCAGAGGAAGCTCCACTCCCAGGCGCTCTGACACTCTCAGGATCAGAGGTGAGGAGGACCCAACATCTGTCCCAACACCTGGAGTAACTGGGACCTGCGGGACCAGGCACACAGGAACTCCAACCGCAGAGTGGCTCGGGTTTCTTCCGGTCTCTCTGGGCTGGTGTCCTGAGCAAACCTTGGGCCCAGGTTCTGCAGCCAGTCCCACAACACCCAGAGGAAGCTGCTTCACTCCCATGTGCTCTAACAAACCCAGGGTCACAGGATCCCAGAATCACAGGGTCACAGAGACTGTCTGACTCTGAGGAGTTCTGATACAACCAGGATTACAGGAAGGACTGACTCCAGTCAGGTTTAGCAAGGGCAGGTAGCACTAGAGATAACCAGATGGTGGGGACAAGCATAAGAAAATAAACAACACAAACCAAGGTTACTTGGCATCATCAGAACCCAATTCTCC
>NW_022196897.1:106386154-106386639 GCF_008632895.1 Mastomys coucha
AAAACTTCCCTAACCTAAAGAAAGAGATGCCCATGAACATACAAGAAGCCTATAGAACTCCAAATAGTCTGGATCATAAAAGAAATTCCTCCTGTCACATAATAATCAAAACACCAAATGCACTAAACAAAGAAAGAATTTTAAAGGCAGTAAGGGAAAAAAGGCAAGTAATATATAAAGGCAGGCCTATCAGAATTACGGCAGACTTCTCACCAGAGACTATGAAAGCTAGAAGATCCTGGGCAGATGTCATACAGACCCTACAAGAACACAAATGCCAGCCCAGGCTACTATACCCAGCAAAACTCTCAATTACCATAGATGGAGAAAACAAGATATTCCACGACAAAACAAACTTTACACAATATCTTTCCACAAATCCAGCCCTACAAAGGATAATAGATGGAAAACAATCAGTATAAGGAGCAAAACTACACCCTAGAAGAAGCAAGAAGGTAATCTTTCAACAAATCCACACAAATCTA